>NC_134487.1:50241002-50541002 GCF_040206685.1 Ascaphus truei | reverse complement strand
CAAACTAACATAAAAAACAAAATCTCCTACATGTTTCATGCTCTCCAGCCTTTTCTCAAGGAGTATGAGAGGGGTCTGATGGAATGATGTATATATAGCCCCTCCTCTGAACTCTCCAACACCAGAAATGCATGACAGGTGATTAAGACATATAACAATTAACTCAAAAAGTGTGTCCATGTCTCTATATTGATAATGCACAAGGAAAATAATGAATCATAAATCAATATGGGAACATGTATCAATAAACAGCTATACAGTGGACAGAGAAATCTACAATATAAGTAAACTCAATGTCATACAAAGAAATTGATACAGATTGTGTGTTGAATAAAGGTGTATTCCACTAATTGATTAATTAAGCTATCCCTATCACATAAGAGATGAGGACACACATAAACATGTTGATTGCATAAACATAGGAAAAGCTGAAATAACCTTCATAGAGTAATAGATATAATACAGAACAGAAAACATTGCACAAAGATATAAAAACTACAATGTATATGAAAATAAACAAGGATATACATCCAATTGGTTTGACAAAAAAAGTGTTTTAGAAGAAAAGAAAAGAAGGGAAGAATAAAAGAAAGATAAAACAAGTCCTGTTGGTATGATCTGTGAACTGTAAACGTAACCACGAGAGGATAAGGTATGCTCCAGGTGAGGCTTGAAATTACAACCTCGGCATAGTTTAGCACATACTGACATATAAGTACCGCACGCTAACTGAGTGCACCACTGGAGCACATACAAAATCATCTCATAGAAAACAAATAATATAAAATGATCATATCAATAGAATGTATTATTTGATAATTTGTATATGTTATTATATAATGTAATTCCACAGTTCAAAGGTAACACTGAAAACTCAAAACAGACTTGTAATTTGAAAGATTAAATATAATGTAAATGTTGGTGAGGAACCAATGCAATATAACATGAGAGAGTACCCACAAGAGAAATGGACATAAATCATAAAAAATACTTCAAATCCCAATGTGTATTTAACCCATTTGGGACAAGAGTATTTAAAGAGAAAATCCAATCTCTCTTGTATAGTGCATTGGTTCTATCACCTCCACGGCTATGAATCTGAACAGTGTCAATGGCAACGCATTTAAAATTAACAAGAGAACCATTTTGACATGTATCAAAGTGTTTGGACACAGGATGTATTTTATCTCGTTTGAGAATCAGTCTCATGTTCCATCACTCGAATTTTGAACATACGAGACGTGAGACCAATGTATCTTTTGTTGCAACCGCATATAAGCATGTAGATCACAAAATCGATGTTACAGTTGATAAAAGTAGTTATATTATATGATCTGGTATTCTCCATATCAGAAAAAGTTATTGTTTTAGAGATATATGGACATATTTTGCATCGGTTACAAGGGTAACAGCCTGTCAGTTTTGGATAAAATTGTCTTTTAGAATGAATTTTGTCTGCTTTGATTACACTTGGAGAGATGATATTACCCAATGTTGGTAGTTTTTTAAAACAAATTTGGGAGTCATTGTTCTTATGTCTCTCAAAAGGGGATCAACATTAAGGATAGACCAATGTTTATTAATTATGCGTTTAATCGCATGGGCCTGGTTACTGTAAGTTGTTATAAAATAAGGAGAATCCAGGTGAGATCTAATTCTATTTTGTTGGTCCTGTTTAAGAGAAACCTGACTCGCATCCAGCATCCCCTCTCTGTTTTGATTGAGAGCATTAAGGTTAGCCTCCATCAAGATTTTATGATTATATCCTCTTGCACGAAAACGATTAGTAAGCTCTTTATCTCTATGATTGTAATCATCAAGATTAGAGCAATTTCGGCATAGGCGTATGAACTGGCCAAAAGGTATTCCTCTGAAAAGAGTATGACTATGTGCACTGTGTGCATGAAGCAGAGTGTTTCTGGAATGATCTTTTCTATAAATATCTGTATGAACTAATCGATCAAGACCAATGAATAGTTTAAGATCTAAATATTGTATATGATGTGGATGATGCTGTAAAGTAAAGGTGAGATTGAACGAGTTGCCGTTGACATAGTTAAAAAAAGCCATTAGTTGTTCTACGGAACAATTCCATATCAACAGCAAAGCGTCAATGTAGCGACGATAAAAGTGTATGTTATGACGATAAGGGTTTGTATCTCCAAACGTAACCTCACTTTACACCATTATTTCACACACGGATGGTCTCCAAGGTACTAGATTTTTTCTAGAAAGGGATTCATCACTATCTACTGCACACATCTCCTTTATTCTTGACAGTATACACTTTTTACTTCATCATAATTATTTTTTTCATGGACAATTTCTATCTCCAGACACGTGGGACGGCCATGGGTACATGCTTTGCACCATCCTATGCAAATCTCTTCATGGGGTGGTGGGAAGAGTGCCACGTGTTTGGAGATACAAACCCTTATCGTCATCACATACACTTAATACACAATAATTTAAATCCCACATTTAAATGGTTAAAAGCTCACTCCATAGCATCTCCCACTCTCAGGGGAACTTGCTTGCTTGCAGTATGATTGTGACAAATTTAATACAGAGTGCTTTTCCTGGTAATGTACAGGTGACTAAAAGCTTCAATCAGACTTAGAACTTTGCAACTAATATTGACAGATTTATTATAAATCATTCTTCCTGGTATTGCACAGGTTATTAAGAATTTATATTAGTGTTAGGGACCCTTGAAACGTTGTCTGCCGTGCAGTTGGCTCAAGGGCTTACAACAATTTGGCCAAAATGTTAAACTAAAAGACCATTTTATTTAATACATATTTATACATATATATTTAGGCACTGTACCGTGTATGAGTTTCACTGGATGTGCACTGAGCTCTGTCTGTGTTTTATGTTCTGTCTCTGGTTTTAAATATATATTGCCATGCTCAGTAGCACTCCTCTGTGACACTCATATGCTTATATATATGTTGTGGTTATTTTGGGGGTTCAATAGGAGCTTGTTAGGTGTCCAGTATGTTTTGCAATTCTTGTTCAGCTAGTCTTAGCTGATTGGAGGGTGGCAACCTCCTACCTAATTGAAGCTTACCCCCTCACACATTTAAATGGTTAAAAGCTCACTCCATAGCATCTCCCACTCTCAGGGGAACATGCTTGCTTGCAGTATGATTGTTAGGGACCCTTGAAACGTGGTCTGCCGTGCAGTTGGCTCAAGGGCTTACAACAATTTGGCCAAAATGTTAAACTAAAAGACCATTTTATTTAATAGATATTTATACATATAAATTTAGGCACTGTACCGTGTATGAGTTTCACTGGATGTGCACTGAGCTCTGTCTGTGTTTTATGTTCTGTCTCTGGTTTTAAAGCTTATATGGGTACTGCAGGTACGGAGGGTGTAGTGGGTGCTGGGGGTGCAGCTGCTCCTGCCAAGTTCTGCATGCAACTGCTGTTTGATTTTTTTTGGGTGGGGTGTGGCATTTCTTTACATTTTTAGACAGCAGAGGTTACTGGTTTCAATGGATTTAAAGGGGGAGATTCACTAAGCAGTGATAACTGGTTTTAAGTACAAAATATGGCTTTTAAGACCGATACTGCCTGCTGCGCGATTCACTAAGCAGTGATAACAGTGCATTATCGGCCGTAAAAGGCATTTTTTTAAGTCAAAAAAAAATACGTCCGCTCAGGCAAAAAATGTCTAATGCGCCATTTTTTTTCCAGTCAGCGCGCTTCACTAAGGAGTGATTAGTGAATCGTACTTTAAAAGCACGCCAGCTTTTTTTCACCAGCTAAAGGCTTGCGCAAAATAAATGGAGCCATGAACAAAATCATTGTTTACGTTTTGTTCATCACACAATTAACAGAACAGGCCGGCGGGTGCCACGGGTGATCTCCTCGGGGGTCCCAGGCCCTCGGATGATCCCCGCGGGAGTCTGGGGCCCCATGGGTGATCCTCGCCAGAGTCTGGGGTCCACGGGTGATCCCCGCGGGAGTCGGGGCCCCCGGGTGATCCCCGCTGTAGTCCGGAGGTCACCGCTGGCCTGCGTTACTAATCATGTGGCCAAAAAAACATAACACCCAATGCAGTAATGGGCAAACTTATTATGATCCAGATATGGATTATAGTGCATTTGTCCATTACAAATAAAACATTAAGCCGCAGAAATAAAATAAATAAAACTTGCACTCACCCCTGCCAGGTGCCACGATGAAGGCCGTCCTCATCCTCATCACCGTCCATGTTTTCCATTGCCACAAACAATGCAGTACAATAAAAAATACAATCTAATGTCCCCTAAACCCTTAATCATGTTAGCGGTTAGTAACGCTATAGTAATTAAAGGGTTAATCCAGCCCCTCCCACTACCAAACCAGGAGGCATAACCACCCTCCACAGGCAACTACCCCCACCCTTCACTCATTCAATGGTACAGTGGGCACATCATGCCCATATAATATGGGCTTGATTTACCACCATAACAAGAAATGGCAAAGGAATAAAAAAAACAGGCCCAAATAAAACAGCGAATGAACTGTGCAACTAGCTTCCCTATTCCATCTTTGGGGGGCAGATTACACTGTTGTGTACCCTTCCGGTCACGATTTTCCATTGTAACCGGCATACACAGACGCCTACAGGAGGCTTTCCTTCCACACATGCACATTAGCTTTGGATACCACGCCACTACCTGCATACATGCGGAGGCGATTCCTGCAGCAAGTGCTATAGAGTGATCTACGGAGCCTGAGGAAGCCCAAGAAAGGACGAAACGCGTTGCTTGAAATCCCTAAGTATTTTGAACCAGTTCGGCCACCGTCAGGAGCAGGACATAGGAGCTCAGCACAATACCCGGACGCGGGTAGAGTTAGCTGCGCACCTTTGCGCCCTGCACAAATATCCTAAAGACTGGCTGCTTTTTATTCATTTGGCTCTTATGTCGGTTTGACTAAGCGCTTTTTAGACTGTTTTTTCTACTGTTTTTTTCGTTTATTGATTATGGTTTTATTTTGAATGAATTAAAGATCACGGTGATAACTCCATCTTGGATTCACTTTGTTACTAATACATTGAGAGTGACCCCAATCTACCTGGCAGTTAGTACTGGAACTTCTAGGAGGGCGGAAGAGAAACCAATTCCAGCGTGGACTCACATGTGGCCGTGTGAGTATCTTTGTTATATTCCCTACCCTTACTCACCATCCATCTGCATTATTCTTTTAGAACATGAGGGGCTTTATATGAGAGCTCTCTTATGAGAAGAGGATAAAGATTTCTCCCTCAAGATCACACTCACACTTGCCCGTGTGAGTGTCTGCAGTTTTTTTCAGAATTTGATTTATTTCACATAACCATTGGCATTAGATATTGTTACATTTTATTTGAATTGTCCCTCAACTTTTGTTTTCACTCCATTTGCTCCGAGGGTGACCCATCAATCGAAATCCGCTGAGAGATTGAAGAGGCTGTTATTTGGATCAAAGGAGAAGAAAAATTGCACCAGGAAGATACAGAAGATAAAGATGAAAAGTAAAGAAACCTTGTTGTGACAGCATTTACACAAGGCCGTGTACAGTAAGTGTTTATGTTATCTCACACTTCACCACAATCACTATTATTAGTCCAGGATTATATGTCCTCTAACTAGATTGTATTTGGCACCCCTATCATCTCTCAACCTGTGCTCTCCCTTTTTTCTTGTATTCCTGTACCACTAAGGATCCTGGATAGATCCTATTGTGGTCTTGAGTCACAGGAAGAGACTTTGAAGCAGATGGGAACCTTATATACTATATTAGGTTGTTACGTTCTGCAAAGAACTCTTTATTCTTCCCATACATTTATTCTGGTGGTAGCGCCCGGGCACCCCCCATTGCTATAGAGTGAGTCCCAGCACGCGGGATCTCCACATAAACGGAACTGAAATTGTCCCCCCGTCTGACTGATGATGATGCCGATTTGTTGAACATTTTGTTGACCTGGATACTCATTTCTTCTTACTTACATGTAAGTTATTTTCTCAAACGTGCGTATCATCGAGCAACAGAGAGTGACAGAGATAGACTGTTAGGACCTACCATCAAATCACCTAGCACAGTAGTCCGTTGTATAGGTACCTACAACTACAGATGGAAACAGATCCAATCGATCTTCACAAAACATTGGCACATCCTCAAATCGGATGATGATCTGTCTATGGTTCTGAATGAAACACCTAGTATTACCAGCAGAAGATCTGGGAACCTATATGACGGACTAGTGCACAGTCATTTTCAACGTCATACCACATCAAGTTGGTTGGCATCACCACCTAAAGGCACCTTCCAGTGTAAAAACTGTAAGGCATGCCAATATATTACACCGGGCAAATCATTTTCCACCAGTGATCATTCAAAATCATTTGATATTAGACACCATATCAGCTGTAAAACCATCAATGTTATCTACCTTATTAGTTGCAGTTGTGGCCACAGGTATGTAGGCACGACTATTAGGAAATTCAGACGACGACTTCTGAAGCATATTAATTCTGTTCACAATCTATTAGATACTCCAGTAGCTCGTCATATTAATAACATCCATCATGGTGACGTTAAATGTCTTTCTTTCATTGGTATCGACCACATTAGGAACAGTATTCGTGGTGGAAATATCAAAA
Source organism: Ascaphus truei (assembly GCF_040206685.1). Classification (NCBI taxonomy): domain Eukaryota; kingdom Metazoa; phylum Chordata; class Amphibia; order Anura; family Ascaphidae; genus Ascaphus; species Ascaphus truei. The sequence goes on along the minus strand of NC_134487.1, from coordinate 50,534,361 downwards.
ACAGGCTGCTGAAACTCGAAGCTGAATGGATATACAAATTAAAAACTTTGAACCCTCACGGACTTAATGAGGGTTTCACGTATACACCCTTTATTTGACCATTAAATTAGGTCAATATACCCATTTATGTATCATCTCACTATTTAATGTGTTTTGAAACTTTATCTTCCATATATTTCTGATATATATATATATATATATATATATATATATATATATATATATATTTTTTTTCTTAATACACTTATCAGTATTGCAGCCATCATTACCAGGATACTGTGTTCATGTGGTCTTTTGACCATTACACCTATGACATTGTCATCATGATGCCAGTCTTCCCTTTTCCCTCCCTGCTATGCTCTCTAGCACCATCTAGCGATGGTTCAATATCATTATTCTGTTTTCTGACCCGCAGTTTATTCTCCATGAGCTCTATCCCCACTGTGAAAGATTACAGCCTTCTAATAGTTTTAGTCATTTCATTAATTGTTTTTAATACCTTTGTGTGCATTTTTGCACTTCTTTCTCTACTACAACTCCTGTGGGGAGTATACTGAAACCAGCAATCTGTAGTCGCACTCGTGTGAACTTCAGATTGGTCGCGGGTTACCATGGCAACCCGCAACGCTATAAATATTCACTTCCCGCCACAGGTATCAATCACTCGCCCCTGAAGAATCTCCGTGATGGAGGGAAACGCTTAGGGCGTTCGGCGTGGTGAAATCACGAGGGAGGGACTGATGAGAGTGTGGTATCGTTGCTACATAGTGTCCCTAATTTGATTGCCATAGATTTATTGTTTCTAGCTATTTGCCTTGCTATTTGTCTCACTTGTGCTGCTGGTGATCATATTGTATGCTGTGCATATGGCAGATGCAGTTTCATTGCTATTAATACTATTCATTAAGATGATCTAGTGCTTTGTATTGACACACTGTTTCATTGTGTCTAAGGTTTGATAGCAATAGACTTATTCCTTTCAGTCATCTGCCTTACATTTGTTGCTGGCATCCATACTATATGTTGTGCATTTGGAATATGCAGTCCTATTGGTACTAGTGCTAATTATTAGGAAGTTCTAGTGCTTTCAGTGAAAATAAAATAATATAGACTGCATTCCCACACATTTAAGTTTTGGTCATGTATTTTTTGCCCAGTAGCACGCCAAGATATAATTGAACTCAGTGATAAATGCATTCAGTTGCAGTTGTATTCTAGTGATCTCTGTGCTGTGTATATTAACGTCATTTGGCGTAGAGTCAATCCACGTACCACCAACCTGATATTGTGTTGTACCTACAGTATAAATATTATGTTTTATTGAATTAGAATAATAGTATATACATTAGTCATATCACTGTTTGGTGCTACATGTTACAATTTCAGGTTGGTTTGATCGGTATGCTACGCTAAATGCCGCACAGCATATGTATGTCTACAACTGTTAATAAAGCTTTATCATTGTTGGCAATCATGAGATTCTATGGCCTATATTAATAGGTGACTCAAGGTGTTTATTTAGCCTATTCTTGCCTTTATCAATTTGAGGCAATTTTCATCTGTGCTACACACCCTGAGTTTAACCCTGCCTCCCCATCACCCTTCCTTTTTAATTATATTGTGTGTTTATAATTATCAATTTGTGTGTAGAATTTATTTTAGTAAGATATCTATTAAATGTTAAGTTTTAACTGCCCAGGAGTGCTTTTGACAAATGAGCTACTAGTTGGAGAGTTGAGGCACTAATATGCACCCACCCTCTAATTTTTGTTAGTTTTCTAATATCAGCTCATCATCTGCACCCACGTCATACTAGGTGTTCACAGGCACATTCATTAATACAATCATTCAATTACTCTAGTGAGCTGTATATTCAGTTTTTTGGTTTTGTGTTTATACCTAGGGAACGTAAGATGCCCTTATTTCTATACAGCTCCTCCCTCTATTAAGAGTTTACTACCAACCCAATTTAGTAATGACAGGTTTTTTATCTACCAGCTGGGATACCAGCTCATGGCATGATGAGGCTAAAAGAGTATTCTCCTTGGAAAACACGTACACTGCCTGTAATAACACAGATAATATCACAGATTTCTTTAGAACACTCAATCTCCTATTTAAATCTCAGGCTCAAACCTGGTGGGAGGTCTCCAGCTTGCAAAATTATGACACCCATGACATGATTCCTAGAGGCCTTAGAATTGGCCTTGCTCCAGCATATCATATTACTACTGTTGAATTCACCCAGAAATGGGAAGCAATTTTAACATCTTGCTCACAAGCATTAAATAAATTGCTGGTTGAAACTCAACAGACAAGATTGCTGAACATACAAAAGGAGCTAGATGTCCAATTACGCAAGCTTGATGACTTTAGACCTCACAATGAATTTGTTGAAATGGAAACTAAACTTCAGAGAGAAGTCGATATATTTAGAAGTGAGATTACGGAAAGAAAACATAGAAAATTCCAGCATGATAGTCTGGATTACAGTCTACATCAAGTGTTCAGCTATAAAAAATCACAAAAGAGAAGACAAAACACTATTAACTACTCTTCTTCAGATGCAGAAAATTCAGAATCAGAAACTGCTAGCAACACCAAACCTAGACCATCTGGCCCTCCCCCCTCTAGTAGTGGGTTATTATCAACTAACACTGATGGAGTTACTTTTTTAGAATACCCCCGCGCAAAAGACCAACCAGGCGAGGTACCAAAAGAACAAAAAAGAAAGTAATTGTGAAGTGGGAATACATTGGAAAAAAAAGCTGTGTGTGCTGTGCACGCGCATAGTAAGTGAAACTTCTTTGACTTTTGTCGCAGAAATTGACTTATAACTCGCGTGCTCGGCACACATGTGTCAGTCAGTGTATGTGTCAGTCAGTGAGTATGTATGTGCGTGTGTGTCAGTCAGTGTGTGCATGTGCGTCAGTCAGTGTGTGCATGTGTGTCAGTCAGTGTGTGCATGTGTGTCAGTCAGTGTGTGCATGTGTGTCAGTCAGTGTGTGCATGTGTGTCAGTCAGTGTGTGTGCGCGTGTGTCAGTCAGCGTGTGTGCGCGTGTTTCAGTCAGCGTGTGTGTGCACGTGTGTCAGTCAGTGTGTGTGCGCGTGTGTTAGTCAGTGTGTGTGTGCGCGTGTGTCAGTCATTGTGTGTGTGCGCGTGTGTTAGTCAGTCAGTGTGTGTGTGTGCATGTGTGTCAGTCAGTGTGTGTGCGCGTGTGTCAGTCAGTCAGTGTGTGTATGCGCGTGTGTCAGTCAGTGTGTGTGTGCGCGTGTGTGAGTCAGTGTGTGAGTGTGTGAGTGTGAGTCAGTGTGTGAGTGTGAGTCAGTATGTGAGTGTGAGTCAGTGTGTGAGTGTGAGTCAGTGTGTGAGTGTGAGTCAGTGTGTGAGTGTGAGTCAGTGTGTGAGTGTGTCAGTCAGTGTGTGAGTGTGTCAGTCAGTGTGTGAGTGTGTCAGTCAGTGTGTGAGTGTGTCAGTCAGTGTGTGAGTGTGTCAGTCAGTGTGAGTGTGTGTCAATCAGTGTGAGTGTGTGTCAGTCAGTGTGTGTGTGTGTGTCTCTCTCTGTGTTGTGTGAATGTCTCTCTGTGTTGTGCCCCCCACCCCTCCTCCTCCCACAACCCCAGGCGGAGCTGCGGACTCCCAGCCCCCCCCCCCCGGCAACACGTGGTCCCGTTACCCCCTCCTCCCGTTACCCCCCTCCTCCCGACTCCCACTACCCCAGGCGGAGCTGCGGACACGGAGCTGCGGACTCCCAGCCCCCCCGGCGACAAGTGGTCCCGTTACCCCCCTCCTCCCGTTACCAAAGCAGGAGCGACAGGGCAGGGGGTGGAGCCTCGGCCTCAGCTATCCCACCACGGAGCAGCGTACTCCACGGCGGGCAGCACCACAGAGCCTGTGCCGGATGAGGGGAATTAAGGGACTCCTTAACTGACGGGACGTGACAGCGAATCACCGGTTGCCTCGCAGCAGCGCCCTCTGCCAACCACACCACACACACACACACGAAACCTGCCATCCACAACATGGATATGGACAGAGCCTCTGCGCATGCATTGAGGAGGACGGCTGCCGGTGTGGAGGAGCGAGTGAGGGAGAGCGGCGCCGCCGCATGTCAGCGGCTGTGTGGGGGATGCGGCGGCAGTGGCTATCGCCGCCGCCGCATTTCAGCGGCTGTGTGGGGGGTGCGGTGGCCATTAGGAGCGGCGCCGGCGGCTATCGCCGCCGCATCTGATTTGTGGAGCGGGTGTGATGTCAGTGTTGGGGTCGGGCTGAGCCAGAACACAGCCCAGCCTCAACTGCCAGCACTGACGTCACATCCGTTTCATTTCTGTCTCCACAATCCATTTTTGCCCCATCACGAATGAGGTGCCACTAAGGAAGTTTCACTTCAAAAAGAAAAAACAGGTCGGAGCAACCGCAGGAAATAAATCAGAACATAGCTGGAGAGAACAGGTTGAAGGTTTTTAACCTCTCTAAAATGGATCTTAGTAGTGATCATGTTGCACTACTGGAGAAGGGTTTATCATTTTCCCCAACCAAGGATTTTAATCTCTTTGAGTGGGTTTAGGATTTAAACCTGTTCTCCCGAAAGCTGCTCCTACATAAATTCCATGTCAAAAAAGCCAGACGAGAAATTGATAACACCGGTTTCACAGCACAAGATCAAACTCATATTCAGCAATTTGTGTCATTACTTGATGACAATGAATGTCCTATGGATAACCAAGAAGGTCCGTTTACTAATTGTAGACCTAAAAGTAAATTTACACCACTAATGTCAATATGCCCTCAGGTAGAGGTCTTCATTAACCTTGTCACTAAAGACCTAGAGAAAATGAAACCTAAAATATACATGCAGAAGAATATCACCAAAAGTGAAAATAAAGCTCTTAAGGATTTAATGTCACAAAAGGAAATTACCATCAAGCCTTCAGATAAGGGCGGAAACATTATTGTCATGGACACAGATCAATATGTGAAAGAATGTAAACGCATTTTAAAAGACAAACAGAGTTACTCCATATTAGATCGAGACCCCACTATTAAGGTCATTAAAGAACTACATACCATCTTAAGAGGGGCCCTTGACAATAATCTTATTGATCAAAAGGAACTAGAGTTTTTGTCACCTAAATCACCTACCATTGCAACATTTTACATAATAACGAAAATACATAAGGACCAACAGAGACCGCCAGGTAGGCCAATAGTCTCCGGTAATAATAATCTGACCGAACATTGCAGCATTTATTTAGACCAATTCCTACGTCCATTTGTCACCACCCTTCCGTCCTATATTAAGGACACTAAATAACACTCTTCTCAGGCTTAATGGTATTAATTTTGACACAGACACTTTATTTGTAACACTGGATGTAGAATCCCTCTATTCCAGCATCATCCACGTGAACGGATTGGAAGCATGCAGTCATTTTCTCTGTACTAGAGGACATAGGTATACACAACATAATCTATTTATGTTGGACCTCCTTAAGTTTGTCCTTTGCCACAACTATTTTTTGTTTGATGGCACTTTATACCACCAGACCCAGGGTACAGCAATGGGTACATCATGTGCACCCACATATGCAAATCTGTACCTGGGCTGGTGGGAACACAAATTTGTGTTCACAGACGAATTTAAGGAGTATACACAGTACATTGATCTCTGGTTAAGATTTATAGACGACATCCTGTTGATCTGGCATGGCCTGAATCTGTTTGAATTGAATTTGTGTCAATATTGAACAGCAATGATCTGAATTTAAAACTCACGTCTGAATATAACAACAGTGTAATTACCTTCTTAGACTTGAAAATTAGTAAGATGACAATGGTGATGTCCAAACTACGGTCTTCCGAAAGAAGACTGCAACAAACAGTCTCCTAGCAGCCACCAGTCACCACCCGCCATCATTGATTAAGAGTATTCCCGTTGGCCAGTACTTGCGTCTCCGACGCAACTGTTCTACATTAAATGAATTCCGTCTACAGCCCAAAGACCTTAAAGACAGATTCCTTAATCGTGGATACCCCATTGGGACTCTCAAACGTGCGTATCATCGAGCAATAGAGAGTGACAGAGATAGACTGTTAGGACCTACCATCAAATGACCTAGCACAGTAGTCCGTTGTATAGGTACCTACAACTACAGATGGAAACAGATCCAATTGATCTTCACAAAACTTTGGCACATCCTCAAATCGGATGATGATCTGTCTATGGTTCTGAATGAAACACCTAGTATTACCAGCAGAAGATCTGGGAACCTATACGATGGACTAGTGCACAGTCATTTTCGACGTCATACCACATCAAGTTGGTTGGCATCACCACCTAAAGGCACCTTCCAGTGTAAAAACTGTAAGAAATGCCAATATATTACACCGGGCAAATCATTTTCCACCAATGGTCATTCAAAATCATTTGATATCAGACACCATATCAGCTGTAAAACCATCAATGTTATCTACTTTATTAGTTGCAGTATGGCCACAGGTATGTAGGCAAGACTATTAGGGAATTCAGATGACGAGTACTGGAGCATATTAATTCTGTTCACAATCTATTAGATACTCCAGTAGCTCGTCATATTAATAACATCCATCAAGGTGACGTTAAATGTCTTTCTTTCATTGGTATCGACCACATTAGGAACAGTATTTGTGGTGGAGATATCAACAACAGGCTGCTGAAACGCGAAGCTGAATGGATATACAAATTAAAAATGTTGAACCCTCATGGACTTAATGAGGGTTTCACATATACACCCTTTATTTGACCATTAAATTAGGTCAATATACCCATTCATGTATCATCTCACTATTTAATGTGTTTTGAAACCTTATCTTCCGTATATTTCTGATATATATATATTTTTTCTTAATACACTTATCAGTATTGCAGCCATCATTACCAGGATACTGTGTTCATGTGGTCTTTTGACCATTACACCTATGACATTGTCATCATGATGCCAGTCTTCCCTTTTCCCTCCCTGCTATGCTCTCTAGCACCATCTAGCGATGGTTCAATATCATTATTCTGTTTTCTGACCCGCAGTTTATTCTCCATGAGCTCTATCCCCACTGTGAAAGATTACAGCCTTCTAATAGTTTTAGTCATTTCATTTATTGTTTTTAATACCTTTGTGTGCATTTTTGCACTTCTTTCTCTACTACAACTCCTGTGGGGAGTATACTGAAACTAGCAATCTGTAGTCGCACTCGTGTGAACTTCAGATTGGTCGCGGGTTACCATGGCAACCTGCGACGCTATAAATATTCACTTCCCGCCACAGGTGTCAATCACTCGCCCCTGAAGAATCTCCGTGATGGAGGGAAACGCGTAGGGCGTTCGGCGTGGTGACGTCACGAGGGAGGGACTGATGGGAGTGTGGTATTGTTGCTATATAGTGTCCCTAATTTGATTGCCATAGATTTATTGTTTCTAGCTATTTGCCTTGCTATTTGTCTCACTTGTGCTGCTGGTGATCTTATTGTATGCTGTGCATATGGCAGATGCAGTTTCATTGCTATTAATACTATTCATTAAGATGATCTGGTGCTTTGTATTGACACACTGTTTCATTGTGTCTAAGGTTTGATAGCAATAGACTTATTCCTTTCAGACATCTGCCTTACATTTGTTGCTGGCATCCATACTATACGTTGTGCATTTGGAATATGCAGTCCTATTGGTACTAGTGCTAATTATTAGAAAGTTCTAGTGCTTTCAGTGAAAATAAAATAATATAGACTGCATTCCCACACATTTAAGTTTTGGTCATGTATTTTTTGCCCAGTAGCACGCCAAGCTATAATTGAACTCAGTGATAATTGCATTCAGTTGCAGTTGTATTCTAGTGATCTCTGTGCTGTGTATATTAACGTCATTTGGCGTAGAGTCAATCCACGTACCACCAACCTGATATTGTGTTGTACCTACGGTGTAAATATTATGTTTTATTGAATTAGAATAATAGTATATACATTAGTCATATCACTGTTTGGTGCTACATGTTACAATTTCAGGTTGGCTTGATCCTATGCTACGCTAAATGCCGCACAGCATATATATGTCTACAACTATTAATGAAGCTTTATCATTGTTGGCAATCATGAGATCCTATGGCCTATATTAATAGGTGATTCAAGGTGTTTATTTAGCCTATTCTTGCCTTTATCAATTTGAAGCAATTTTCATCTGTGCTACACACCCTGAGTTTAACCCTGCCTCCCCATCACCCTTCCTTTTTAATTACATTGTGTGTTTATAATTATCAATTTGTGTGTAGAATTTATTTTAGTAAGATATCTATTAAATGTTAAGTTTTAACTGCCCAGGAGTGCTTTTGACAAATGAGCTACTAGTTGGAGAGTTGAGGCACTAATATGCTCCCACCCTCTAATCTTTGTTAGTTTACTAATATCAGCTCATCATCTGCACCCACGTCATACTAGGCGTTCACGGGCACATTCATTAATACAATCATTCAATTACTCTAGTGAGCTGTATATTCAGTTTTTTGATTTTAAGTTATTTTATTGCCTTATTGTTTAATACATTTATAATTTTTCCTTACCTTGGTGCGCTCTTGTGCTTTTTTTCTTCGCCAAATAAAACAACATTACATTGCAAAGTGAACATATTAATAATGCCAATCACACAATTGAATGGCACAGTGGGTGCCATATATAATATGGGCATGATTTAACAATATGCCAGTAAATGGTCAACCTAAAAAAAACCAGACACAAACAAGATCCAATGCATTCAAAAGAATCTCAAAATAAAAACAAATAAAGAAGTAAACCAAACAAAATTACCACCAATCAATTAATCAAATCCAAAATAAAGACCAGGATAAACAATTTAAACACAAAACAGAACCATGACTAAATAAAATAAATATCTAAATAAACTGCATCATTCCAAATCAAAAGTAAAAAAATAATCTGACATTAAAAAGCAAACACCGATCAAAAGCCAGAAATAAACAATTTTAAACACCAGCAAAAATGCCTGAACACTACATCAATATGCAATATAAATAGCATACAAATTAAAAACAAAGAACCAATATTCACTTAAAATAAATACAAGCAAGCATTTGCCCAAACATAAATTGCTTCTTACTGTATATATGTATGTATAGCCCTAAAGGGCCATACATAAATCTGTTTGGAATATAATGTGAAAGAAAATGCAATCAACAAAACAAAAAGAAAAAAATCTGTAAAAGAAAAATAACATACATTCTATTTTTTTCCTTACCTTTATATGTCTTCTCCTTCCGATTCCATTGGTTACCGCAAGCTCTCGAACAAATCACCAATCCCAAATAGCAACGGGCCACAAGTAAAATGAGGATGTGGACGGCCTTCATCGTGGCAGCCTGGCAGGGGTGAGTGCAAGTTTTATTTATTTTATTTCAGCAGCATATCTGGATATAGCAATTTTGCCTATTACTGTACTGTATGTGTTAGTGGGGGGGGGGGGTTTATTTCCTGTTTATTTTTTAAAGCACAGGATTGGTACTACAGGGTGCGGGGACCCCCGAAAACACGTGGGGACTACCCAAGGCCCCCCGCCGACCTATAGTAACATTCATATGCTTTAAAAAAAATGTAATGTATGTTAGGGGGGTATATGGGTTGTTGGGAGCGGGCACAGGGGGTGGGTAGCACATATTGCAAGATTTATTGGGGGCAATTGCCACCAATACAGCTTCTATTGGGCCTTAACGCATTCATTGCCTTAGCAGCTAGCCGCTAAGGTAATGAAGCTTCTTTAATGTATTTTTTTAATAGTGTGCGGGAGCAGGGGGTCTCCTAAACTGAACCGCTTTGATTTCTGGCTCAGGGACCCCCTGCTTCCTGAAGTAAAGGCCCGGTATGGGGTATCAGATGCCAATGTCACCGCCTTTTCAAAGCATCTGCGTCACATGACGCGGGAGATTTAAATAATTGAGGAGATACCGGCACCCTATATCTGGGCCTGTAATTCGGGAAGCAGGGGGTCCCAGAGGCTGAAATCAATGCGGTTCATCCCGCACACTATTAATAAAAATTACATTAATGCAGTTTCATTACCATAGCGGACAGCTGCTATGGTAATGAATATTTTTTTATTGATAGGTGTGTTTTGATACTAGTGTACATGAGCAGAGGGTCTCCTGAGCTGAACCGCATTGGTTTCTGCCTCGGGGACACCCTAATTCATGAATGCAGGCCCTGTTATGGGGTGCCGGTATCCCCCTGCAGGATTTAAATCTCCTGGTCACGTGATGCGGGAGCTTTAAAAGCACAGGGGATACCGGCACCCCATAACAGGGCCTGTATCTCATGAAGTATTTGGTCCCTGAGGCTGAAACCAATGCGGGTCAGCTCAGGAGACTCCGTGCATATGTACACTAGTATTAAAATCTATATGTATACTGAACAATAGTCTGTAAGAGCCGTGTATTATTTATTTTATTTATAAAATGTTTTACCAGGAAGTAATACATTGAGAGTTACCTCTCGTTTTCATGTATGTCCTGGACATAGTTAGTATGACAAATAATACATGACACAATGTCCCCATGCAGCTCTTACAGTCTGCTTTTAAATCAGCTATCGCACTTTAGATTTTTAAGCACGATTAGCAGGGGAAAAAAACAGCTTGCGCGTCGGTCATGTTTTTACCCGCACTACCCAAATGCGCTTCACTTCTTAGTGAATCCTGCGCCTGGCTTCATTTGTGGGATTACAAATTTCCTGTAAGGAATTGGGGAACACGTCCACTGCAGCGTGTTCCCTCATTACCTCCTGCTGCACAGCATCCTGTTGCAAGAGATCAGAGAGAGCGTCCCCAGCGGCATGCTTCCTCCTTGCCCCCTGCTGTACAGCCTCCCGCACACCTTACAGAGTGCACGCGCTCACGAAGGGCTTTCAAGGTTCCCACGGAGCTTGGCTCCGCCCCTCCGCTCTTCTTCTGTAGATTCAATTATCTTAATTATTATATTCCTAGGTCTAAAAATCTGAAAGCCGATGCACTGTCCCACCAGATCGTGTCGAGGACAAGTCTGAAGATATATTCTTCCTTCCAAATACGTTATTTCTGACAATTCTTTTGACGTCCTGGATGACATTTTGGCTACTGAAACATGCAAACACCTCTTGAGGTGCTGGACGGTTGTCTATATGCTGCTCCTCAATTTCGTTAGAAGATTCTAGACTGGGGTCATTATCTAAGTCTGCTGGTCCTCCTGGAACCAGAAGAACTTCTGACCTCATCAGACGAAACTTCTGGTGGCCTACCATGTTAAAGGACATTGAGGAGTTTGTCAAGTCCTGTTCTGTCTTCACTCATGGTAAAACTGCATGCAACAAACCACCGCGTCTCCTACGCCCACTGCCAGTGCCAGAACGTCCCTGGAGTCATCTCTCTATGGATTTTATTATCGAGCTTCCTATTTCTAAAGGAATGAATACTATTTTGGTTGTCGTCGACAGATTTTCAAAACAATCTCACTTCATCCCTCTCAAAGGCCTACCCATTTCTGCAACCTTAGTAGATATCTTTGTCAAAGAGATTTTTCATATTCACGGGTACCACTGACCATACTATCTGACCATGAGCCTCAATTCATCTCTAAATGTTGGCGTGCATTCGCCCAAACAATGGACATTGCTCTTCATTTTTCCTCAGGGTATCATCTCCAAACCAATGGACAGACCGAAAAAACTAACCAATCTTTGGAACAATATTTACGGTGCTTCATTTCCGACGGCCAAGAGGATTGGGTGGACCTACTCCCATGGGCAGAGTTTGCCCACAATTCTTTAAGGAACGAATCTACACAAGAATCACCATTCTTTATCAATTATGGATTTATCCCGCTCGGCTTCCCATTTCCTCTTCTCCTTCTGGTGTCCAAGCAGCGGACAACAGAATCAATTCTTTACAAGAATCATGGAAGAGGATTCAGAGTACTCTTGTGGAAGCAACTCGCAGACAAAAGGTTCAAGCGGACTGTCATCGGCGCAAGGTGCCCAACTTCAAACCAGGAAGCAGGGTGTTGCTCTCTTCCAAAAATATCAGGCTGAAGACACCAACCCTCAAACTGGCCCCCAGTTCCTGGGTCCATTTTCCATTTTGGAGCAAATCAATCCGGTCGCGTACCGGTTACAACTGCCTCCTTCTATGAAAATACCTTCAGTCTTTCATGTTTCTCTCCTTAAGCTTGTGTTTCAAAGTTCTCTATTTCTTAACACTTCTTCTACTCCTAAGCAGGTGGTCGTACTAGGACAAGAGGAGTATGAGATACAGTCCATCATCAACTCTAGAAGATCAAGGGGATCAGTCCAGTACTTGGTCCACTGGAAAGGGTTTGGACCTGAAGAGAGGTCCTGGATACCCCATCACCAAGTACATGCTCCCAGTTTGCTGGGGCGCTTCATGCCAGGTAATTCCACAAGCCATATTGGAGTCATCCTGAGGCCGCTCATTCCTGAGTACTGTTAGGAATCGGGGGAACACGTCCTCTGAGGCGTGTTCCCTCCTTACCTCCTGCTGCACAGCATCCCATTTTAAGAGATCAGAGAGCGCGTCCCCGCTGCATGCTTCCTCCTTGCCCCCTGCTGTACAGCCTCCCTTTACAGGGCACGTGTGCCATTGGAGGGCTTTCAAGGTTCCCACGGAGCTTGGCTCTGCCCCTCCACTTGTGCTGCACGGCCGCCCTGTGACGCACATGCACCGCTCCCCAGCTGTGCGTCAAATCTAATATCTCCCTCACCTGTCTCCTGCTTCTCACAGCCTATCCCTACCTATGCAGAGGCTGCTCCTCCGATCCACCCCCTTCTCTCACTGGACTCCTGTTGTTATATGTTATATATGTTCAGCTCTGTTACTTCCTCTATGGCTAAACATACTTATTGGCAGCCTTGTGTTCCCAGATCTCTATTCCTGCCTCGTTCCTGTCTGTGTACTAACCTTGTTGCTGCTTGCCTCCATGTGTATGGACCCAGCTAGACTTTGGACCACCGATCTCTGGATTACCGACCCCGGCTTGCCTCTGACATTCCACTCTTCTCCATCCATGACCATGGCAAACGGACTATCTACTTCCCTACTGGCTCCAACCCAAGACCATGGCACTTTGGACTCTGACCACTCTCCTGGCACCTACCTATGACCTCGGCAAGAATCAAGGCTAATGCACTCTGTCCAACCCAGACCCGGCAATCTTGACTATCCAACCTCCAGGCGTGCCTCTGCTACTGAGGGTGCGCAGTTCTATACTTTCCAACCTCAGTACCGGGGGCCCGCCTTGTTCATGGTGAGCAAAAGCGTTACATTTCTAAATCGGGCACAAAATGTCACTGCTTAGTGAATCGCCCCCAAAGGAACATGTTACATTGTACACCGCTTACTGCAGGCAGGGAAAAAAATATTCAGTGTACCATCGGCCGGAGACATACTGAATAGCATTTACATATTTAAACCCCACAAATAGTTCTGTTGGCTTCCCATGGCAGGACCACATTTGGACCGCGGTCAAAAAAAACATTTCTGTGGGTGGAATCTCGAATCTTGACACAGTACCAAAAAAAGTAAATGTTGCTATATTTGTAATAATATGTATGTTAAGTATATATTAACCTATGTCTATACACAATAGCATTTGCTTCGTTTGTAGCCAGGTCCCCTTCACCTCCTTGTCCGTGGGGCAGGGGATGGATGCAGAGTTGGCCGGGTGCCACGGAGATGTGGGTGGACCTGGTAAAGGTGCAGGAAGCCTTCCGGGGGAATGGCTGTGGGCAAAGGGAGCTCTGGAGCTCCGTGGCAGAGGCGGTGGCCCTCTTGAATCCTCACACATGTGCAGAAGATGCGTTGCACATGCGCAGTGAAGGGCTGTTACAAGGGCCATTAGAGAAGGGCTACGCATGGTACTATGAGTCCCGGCATACACCAGGACATGCATCATGTTTGGGGCACACAGCCAATAGGGCTGTCAGAATCACGAAGAGCTGGGAAGGATATATTTGGTGTGCTTAGGACTGCACGCCAGTTGGAGCAGGGACACAGGAAGAGAAGGTAGTGTCCAGGGAGCAGTGCTCCTCTTGACTAGGCCATAGCTACCCTTAGGCCCCACCTAGGCCCCAACTCCACTCAGGTTGTGGCTGCTGCAGGGAAGGCCCATAGTTAGAGATGCTTCCCACAGTAGCTGTATAGAGTATTAGTGAACAAGTGATGGAAGCTACGGGGTGTGCGCAGTCTGCGGTCTGGAACTAGACCCAGGCATATATTATCAGAGACATTTAAAGGGACACATTCCACCAGAAGTCCCCACAAGAGGCGGATACCTTCGCAAGAGGATCGAACCGACCTGCGTCGTAGGCTTACTCTGCGGGCCGACGGATCAACCCTCTCCACTTACCCTGATCTGGCCAGAGATCAGGAAGGTACCCAGGGGCACCAACAAGTCTCACACAGGGGGTAGCGCTACTCCTCATATACTTTGGGTTGGACTGCCTTATGTACACAGGTGTTTAGGTGCCTAGGACGCCCTCAGTACTTTGGTGGAACCATGCCAGGTGTGGGGATACTGTGTGGGGTATTATGTATTGTGTTGCTATATGTGTGGTGTAGTAAATCAGTTATTTTATATACCTGTGTGCATATATATATATATATATATATATAGACAGAAAAAGAGAGAGAGCGCACGCCCCATAGCATAATACTGCATAAAATTTATTAAAACAGGAGAAGGAGGTGGGGGGTGGGGGGGTAGGAATCGCACTTACAAAATGCAAATGGTTAAAAAGCAGTTTGTGATTATATCACCACCATCCGGTTCTGGATACTGGAACACGTCTCCGTGGACTCCTTCAGGGCTGCCAGACACGATCACCAGGAACCAGATGTATAAGGCTCCGTTCGCTGTCTGAGTGTAGTCCAAACTCCAGCTCTCACTTCCAATGGCCGCCGATTGTATTCCCGCGCTTGGTGTAGGCTTCTGCGCGTGCGCGGCGTCGTCGTGATGACGTAATCGCGCTCTCAGTACCCTAACGCGTTTCGTCACCTGACCGGTAACTTTCTCAAATGATCAGCCCTTTGAGAAAGTTACCGGTCAGGTGACGAAACGCGTTAGGGTACTGAGAGCGCGATCATGACGACGCCGCGCACGCGCAGAAGCCTACACCAAGCGCGGGAATACAATCGGCGGCCATTGGAAGTGAGAGCTGGAGTTTGGACTACACTCAGACAGCGAACGGAGCCTTATACATCTGGTTCCTGGTGATCGTGTCTGGCAGCCCTGAAGGAGTCCACGGAGACGTGTTCCAGTATCCAGAACCGGATGGTGGTGATATAATCACAAACTGCTTTTTAACCATTTGCATTTTGTAAGTGCGATTCCTACCCCCCCACCCCCCACCTCCTTCTCCTGTTTTAATAAATTTTATGCAGTATTATGCTATGGGGCGTGCGCTCTCTCTCTTTTTCTGTCTATAGATATCTGTGGAGTTGGTTTACCCCGTGTGAGAGCAGCCCAAAGACCCCTTTCATCAATATCGGAAACCTCATCATTATGGACTAATTATTGAAGGACTGGTTGGATTTTTTATTGACTTTTCTGTTTCCTCTTTTTTAGCACGTTTATGCACTGTTATGTCAATTTTTATTGGTTGTGTCATATTAGAATTTATAAGGTCACACTAGTTTAATTGATATACACAATTTTAATATATAAGTCACTTTACACAATTTCTTATTTATTAATTATAGTTCCATTCATTTTTATCACAGTAAATTTATTTTTTGGCGCCACACTTTTTTTGTTATATATATATATATATATATATATATATATATATATATATATATATATATATATTGTATTGGTTCCTGTGAGGGGTTATCTATCTGCGCTAGGATCCCTCCCAGGTGGAGGCGCTGTCACCAGAGAGAGAACGCGAGCACCCCATGTTCCCAGTGGTGGAGGATCAGGCCAGACAGGTACTCAGCACATGTAGTTCCCTTAGACATGGGGAATGGGGACTACACGTTAATAATGAGTCATTATTGCAGTCATTTATTTCAATTTTGACTTGAAAGACATCTTTTACAATTTGGTATGGTGTTTGAAGGCAAAATAAAGACAGTATTCTTTAGCTATATAGGACCAAAATATACAAAGAGATTCCAGGAAAACTAAATTTCCCTGTGGAGGTGTTTAGACTTAATCCTGTTCATACCATGACTGTGGATTTTAATTAAGCTAGCATTAACAATCATGTCAATGGGACAAATTCACCAAAGCACTTTCTCTTGACCTTTCAAATAACAGTTAACCTCAGCTTAAGCAGACTCTTTTGAACAATGCTGAAATTATAAGATATCAGTTGTGTTAGAAACAAGGATATTGTTTCTGACTTAAGCCTATTTGTCCTAAAATTCGTTTTGTTGCTTGTCAAATAGACTAAACTAGGCTCTGTCACTAGACAGAGCTTTTATTGTACTTGTCTGTTCCAGGTTCCAAACCATTGAGTTTGTCAGCTAGTGATTTGAAATGGGACTGGGAAAAGCCATAGGGTCTGTAGTGTCACTCTTCCTTATTTCATTACATGTATAACATGAAAGTTACAAAATTGCTGGATGATGATTTTTACTACTAAACTGTACATTGCAGTCAGCATAACTATTTAATCGTTCACAATTATGTTTTTTTTTTTTCATTTTGCATTGTATACATAAATAGGTATAGTCTGTGATTTCGGAAAGATATACAGTACCTTTTTAAAATCATGGAATGTGATGAATGTTTCTTACTAGTCTTTAATGCAATGCTCCTAGCTGTTTTTACAGTGTGACTTTTTTCTGCTAGATATTTCGGAAGGTCAAAAGCTATATCATCTTAGAAGATACGGTAAGTGTTACAGTTTGAAAAAAAATGTTACTGCTCTAAGAAGAATTAATTTTATTAATAGTTCAATTTTAAGTTTCAGGCAACATTTTTATTTTATATAGGTTTATAGAAATTAGATACAATATTGATATTGTTTGCAAAATAATTGTTTTATTTACACATTTATTCAGCTAATCAAGTCTAGATCTTATGCATTTTGTACTTTTAAATATTTCTTCACGTTTTATTTATTAATTTATTTGTCAATTATACCTGCTGTGGATAGGAGAAAGTCAACTGAGCACAACATGTAGTATCTTACCTACATATACTGTTCTATTATGGTAATCTTTATTATTGTATTAGTTGTTTTAGCTTGGTATTATTTTTTTCTAGTCTAGCAATTGTTCTAAGATTGTTTGCTTTATAGTGCCCCTTGCTTGGTGTACAGCAATATTCCAGTAGGACCTTTGGAATGCAAAAACAAAGGAGATAAGGATTGATCAAATCTGGAAAGCTGGTAAACAAGGTCAATATGTGTAATATATTTTGGTTGTGTCTGATAATGAGGAGGCATGGAACAAAACAGACCAATTATTTTCTAGTTCAATAGAAGGTAACCAGAATAAACTAGTAAAGTAAAGATTATAATGTTGATTAGGTGTGGCCTATATGCATGACTATTAGGATACAAATCATATAGTAATGAATAGTGTATAAGTGTGATTACTTTCATACATACAGTATCTTTGTAAGAGTTTGTTCATCCTACTGTTTCCCTGTGCTTTCAGTGCAGTAATAAAGTTCTAACTTGAGAAAAAACCTATTTGCATTTTTTACCATCAAGCTTTTAACAATATTACATTGGCCAGACCCCTTCTAACTCTGTTGTCAAACTCCTGGTGAACTTGGTGTGTCAGCATCCAGATTGATTGATTCTAACTAATAGAAACGAGGATCCATCTCCGATGCATGAATATATAAGGAAAGGGGAATGGACTGGGCCCTTTTAAGAGTGAATGTGATAACAGTGATAAAGAGTGAATTAAACTACAAAATGTGAATTGACTTCAAAAAATAAAAAATACCCTTCACCAACCAGTGGTAAAATTAGTATTAAATATACAAAGTGAAGTTAGCTGCTCGACATCCTCAAATAGGACTGTTCCAAGTCCCAAGATACACGATTTCTTTTCTTCAGGGGGAGGAGGAGCGCTGATATGCTCAGTGGTATATGTAAATATAAGATAAAAGCAAATATAGTGCAGATGATTGATACTAGTTACAAAACTTCTTGTGATAATAAGTGTATCAGAGATTCTTCTCTCCCTGACTGGAGCCCTTGTAATGGATAGGTGCAATAGGTCTCAGGATACCCCTCAGTTAATGTATCAGGTCGACATGAAAAGGAAAAAAGCCACAATAGTGCATACTATTTGACCAAATATATTCAGTTTAAAATAACAAGAGCAGTTACACTCACATTTTCAATATAGTAAACAGGCATTGGAGAGAACCGCCGAAAGTAGAAGGACCCCGTCGGTATAGGCTTCTTCGCGTCTCACTCGCGTCTCACCATCTGGTTTCCGCATGCGTCACTTCCATGGCGGCGTCACAGATAAGGTGGAAGCGCGTCCTGCCTCAGAGATCAGCTCCGATTGCCAGTCCCTCAGCTCTCTGGTTCTCCAGAAACGCAAACTCAACACATTTCGCTGATGCTTCATCAGGAGTTAACAGAAGATAATCACAGAATATATGGTTCTAAAAAAGCACAACAGTAGGGGGAGTGGGGAAAAAAGTTAAACTGCTAACAAAAAAACATATAAAGACAATGGGAGAGGGTAAGGGGGCAATGTTTCAGGGTAACGACCCTTTCCTCAGGCCCGTTCCCTTGGGTCCAATGGAACCACAAGGTACTTCCCTTAATCCTTACCCCCCCTACAAGACACAGAATAGCCAACTCAGAATCAGCTTAGAATAAAGTCCTGATCAAACATCTGCAGTATAAGAAATAGTATATGTCAAACTCAAACCGTCCTTTTTCTATATGATTATCAATCTGCTGTTCTCTCTTCTTCTCTTCCGAAGTAAAAGTGGCTGCTTTTAAATTTTTGCTATTAAAGTTTATCTTATTCCGAGACTCTTTTCGTTTTCTCTATCAATCTCAATCTCTATCAATCAGTGTGTGCTGGAGCTATTTTTTTAAAAAATAAATATGTGGGTTCCAATGAAAATAAAATTTGTTTAGCTCCTGCCTATTGTTTTCTTTTAGAATTATGAACAATAGAATACCAAATAAAAATACCACTTGTGGGTACATTTGCAGGTCTCAGAAAGGTCTGCAACCCTGTCTTTCCCCATTATCGCTGACCATACAATGCTTCCCCTGCAGCAAGGGATTCAGTGTAATGACATTCAAATGAGCACTCACACTGTGTCAGTTTTTACTTCTTGAACCCAGAAAAATAGTCTTCTGTGGCGCTGGAATCCTGGAATCTTCTTATCTCTCCGTTAGATGTATGGGGAAAGAATATAACAATAGATAGGCTTCAATGGATCTTACACTCTTAAACTCCTATCACCACCTAGATGTGAATATCCACTTGTTATATAGTATATGAGACTCCCACTATGTGTATTCTCTGGGGTATCTAGCACAAATAGGATAGAAAAAAAGACCAAATAGGATAGAAAAAAAGACCAAAGACACACTGGTGCAAATCCTCCACTCCTTAGTGAACTTTAACCCCGTATATACCAAGTGCTTGATGACACAGTGAACTGCTTCCTTTCTGTGGGTATATGTGGATGGAACTTAGCTTTATGGCAATTGGCACTTTTCAGAATATGTACTCCACATGGAAAACAAAACAGAATAGATGTCACACATAGTGCAATACTGTAAAACACATAAAATCTTTACTAAAACAGAATAACAACAACTGGAATCACACTCACGAATTCCCTCTTAAAATCGTGTGGCTCCTCATGCGCAACGCTGACTGGAGGCGATCGCAGTCACCAATCGGCAGAGGAGGAGTAAGGAGTGTGGATGAGAGAGATCGGTTTGCAAACTCCAGTGAGAGGTGTTTTGTCCCTGAAGGGCTCCAGTACTTAGAGGAGTGCCAGGGACTCCACTGACATCATGACAGATCAACGCGGAAGCGGAGAGAGCACGCTATCGCGGAGACACCCGGGAGTTAAATTACCATCATCCCCACATACCGGAGACATCCACTCTGCGCGATAAAGAAAAGCAAAGGAGCTGTGGCAGCCTGAACGGTCACATTGCGCAATTTTAAGAGGGAATTCGTGAGTGTGATTCAAATTGTTTTTATTCTGTTTTAGTAAAGATTTCATGTTTTTTTACAGTATTGCACTATGTGTGACATCTATTCTGTTTTGTTTTCCATGTGGAGTACATATTCTGAAGAATGCCAATTGCCATAAAGCTAAGTTCCCTCCACACACAGTATACCCATGGAAAGGAAGCAGTTCACTGTGTCATCAAGCACTTGGTATATAGGGGTTAAAGTTCACTATGGAGTGGAGGGTTTGCACCAGTGTGTCTCTGGTCTTATCTTCTATCCTATTTGTGCTAGATACCCAGGAGAATACACATAGTGGGAGTCTCATATACTTTATAACAAGTGGATATTCACATCTAGGGGGTGATAGGAGTTTAAGAGTGTAAGATCCATTGAAGCCTATCTATTGTTATATTCTTTCCCCATACATCTAACGGAGAGATAAGAAGATTCCAGGATTCCAGCGCCACAGAAGACTATTTTTCTGGGAACATTTATCACAAAAGGACGTTTTGAACAAACCTTTGAGTCTTCTGGGCAGCAGGAGACTGGACTTTCCAATTAATTGGTATCGTACCCATAATTATCACTGTAAGAAAATTCATCTTCACGCGCTATGGTTGTGTTTATAGTTGGTATTTACTTCTTGTCCATTTTAACATAGACCCCTATAAGCTTATGCCTTTTGCTTTACACGGCTTTTCAGCACAGCCTGGTTATACTCACTATCAGCTGCACGTTGCATAGCAATCAACCTCACACTGAACAAACCCATAAGGTCAAAACAGCGGTTTGTGAGTAAGTTTAATGGGTAGGCATTTGTTTAACTCAAGCTGTGCTGAAAAAGCTGTTTAATGTGGCAAGCATAAGCTTATAGGGGTGGTATTTTTATGATTTTATTTTTTAATTGTTTCTGCATCAAAACAATCTGCCAAGTCTGAAATGGCATAAGTTCACTAAACTGTCAGGGTCATATAGGTACTATCATACAAACTAAGCCATTTTACTGTTTTTGTGGAGTGCAGGGAAAGCATGAATCTTATCTTTGCACACATCAGATAAGATTATTCAGTAAACAGGGTTGAGGAGACACTTTAATATATATATTAAATATAATGTATATAATGTAGCATGGAGTGGTGCACAGAATTACCACTCATCCAGTTTTTGTCATACTGTATATAGAAATTGTAAATGTATTCCACATTCGATGGAAATTAGATTTACAGTCCTCTAACAAACACTGAGCGATAAGCAGTGCTTTTCTGTAAAGACACCTTTCCGGTGCCAGAAGACATATTTTAGCACATTCAACTGCGTGGGTCATATGGTACAGTATTTTATGGCATAACGATGCCTAGTATAGCCCTTAGTGCAAACCTTTTGCATATTGTACTTTAATGAACCTGATGCAATTTACCACTTTTTCAAACATTGAAAAATACATATTTTTTTAAAATTTGTAAGGAGTTTGACACAAATCTTCCAAACCTTAAATATGGGTTTTGAGAGAGAAATAGAGAGGGAGAGAGAGAGAGCGAGAGCAAGAGAGAGACTTATATTATATAATGACAGAATTCTCTGCTATTTATACAGGCATACCCCGGTTTAAGGACACTCACTTTAAGTACACTCGCGAGTAAGGACATATCACCCAATAGGTAAACGGGAGCTCACACTTGCGCCTATCAGCACGTCCTTAACAGCAATACTGACTCCCTACCTGTACCAAATCTGTGCTCAAGTGGGGAGACTATATAGCCTGTTACAAATGCGTTATTTACATCAGTTATGCACGTATATGGCGATTGCATATACAATGCATCAATAAGTGGAAAAAATGTAGTGTGGCGGTGAGAGGGTTAACCAGACCAATAATAAAGGTATTATGCCTGGCTGGTTAACCCTAAACCATGTTGGGAAAGAAGGGGTTAAAATGTGTTTCAACCATCAGTCTATGTTTTCCCCTACACTACCTTTATTGTCCCTATTTTGCAGCTCTGAAGCTAGCTGCAGTTCAATGAATGAATGAAAATGTACTATCTGTATTTGTGACACAAGGGAGAGCTTCTAGCGCTGAATCAAGCACTAAGTGAAGAAGCGTGCCTGTGAATAAGTAGCTGCTTTGAAGATGGGTATTACTTCCTAAGCCGTAGACCTTTAAACCGCAAAGTCAATTGGATAAGTGGTTTGCGGTCTACCTGAAGTTCCGTCTTGTCAAAATGTATCCAGCAGTCTTGTTATCAACTTGAGCTGAATTGTTGGCCTGTGTCTGTGGTTACCGAACAAAAGCCAGCACGGATACATTGTATGCCGGCTTGTAACCCAGACCAATTAAAGGTCAAACCGCAAACCACATCACAGAGCCCATTCAATTAAGTGGATAACTTGGGCTAGGACAGAGCTAGCATTCTAATTTTTGGAGTGCAGTTAGTTACACATGTACCATGAACATACATTTGAATTTTATATTTGTTACATAGAGTATGCAGAACATACATTTATAAATATACTTTATTTCAATAGTGTTTTAAATGCAAAGGCAGGAAACCTGTCCTGCTGGTCCGGCAATGAATCCATTAACATGCCCATAAATTATGGATGAATGAGCTGAGGGATTTTTCATCTCCGAGCTTCAAAGGGCACCCTGCTAAGATGGTGCCCAAGTGTCTAGAGAATACGGAGTTGAAAAGCCTCAGAGACCCAAGCTGTTAGGGTTGCCAGATATCGGTGTGAAGTATGGGCACTTCACACTTGGTAGCCAAACCCCAGACTTACTGTCGCCAGGTAAGAGTTTGGGCCCGGTATGCTAAGTAGCTCAGGTGTGAGGTTAGCACATGCTCTGTGCAAACCAGGAAGCAACTTCTGCCCTTTTTTAAGGTACTGGCAAGTTTGGGATAGGTGGAGAAAATTGTTCCCACAAGTGGATTGGGTGTGCATGTTAGGAATAGGACCCTTAACCCTATAAAGATACCTGCAGCGCACTCCCAGTCAGATTCATCTAAGCTTTTCCAAGAAGAGTACAAGTTACAGCGTCAGCGTTTCCGGAGTGTGAGGGGTTAACTGCATTGTAACTAAGGATCGTACCCCTCTTCCAGAATTCGTTTGAGCTAAGTATTCCCAAACAAATCCTGTAAGGACATTATGAAAGAATTCCTTTTGGCAGAGATATAGGTCACGCAAGTTGCGCCCCTAGCCAAGGACTGTCGCAGGACTCAAACTGCGCACCCACTTGCAAGCGTGCAGGGATGCCCAGAGACTTTGATTCATTCTGTGGACATTTGATTTTGTTTCCCCATCCCAGTAAGTGTTATATTGACAGTAATTGTGAATATTGTGTGTTTGTCTTAAAAGGAAATAAATTACAATTTATTTTGCCCATCTCGTGTGCTCAATCCAGAATCCCGGTATTAATGTGTTGGTAAGACCATGTCTACCGTGACAGGCTTTGCTTCACTTTAAGTACATTTTCGCTTTACATACGTGCTCTGGACCATTGCATATGTTAATGCGGGTTATGTCTGTACACGTTAAGACATAACTGTGAACATAGTGTACCTGTGATTTGAAATGTGTAGAACCTTTGTAGTTTGTGAACCGTGCAAAAATGTGCCATTTTTTAGTCGTGGAAAAAGCTGCACCTGATGCACATTGCAATTTTGTTTATATGCTACTGTCATTTTTTTATTCTCTCTATATTGGCTTAATGATGAGACTACAGTATAAATAGGGCACACACACCATATTTTGCACTCTCTCTGGCAATATTTAAGTGAAAGCTTATTTATTTGGAGAACTTATTAGCCCATTAAGGCTTGGCAAAATGTTTTGAAGGGTATTGAATTAGGTATAAAAAAATAAAAAAAAACTAACATTTTGCAAGTGCCTTTTTAACAGTTTCCCACATCTCTACAGTACCTGAGACATATGGGAAAAGAGCTAATATCTCTTTCATTCATATGTTTCATTGTAGATTCCTTTCAGGTGAACTTCTAAGTTCGATAAAAAATGTCGACTTTCACTTCGACTTTGTCCATTTCAACCAAATCTCTTAGGTTAAAACGTTCTAGTGAACTTTTTGGAATTTTCGAACTTTTTTCTAAATTACATTAGAAGCATAAAGTTGGAAACGTAAACTTGGGAAAGTTCATGAATCTCTAATGACCAGCTCCAGGTGGTATCATAACTGAGGAAGGAAACATTCAATACGATGAATGAAGAATTATTTTCATGTTAATTCTTGTTATCACTGTCCTGCAACAGACATTTTGCAAAAAGTGGTTGGCAGCTACTAATCTAAGAAAATGTATTCAGCAAGCAAACTGCTTTTTTGAGGTTGAGGAGAAACGGAGCAGTTCCAGCCACTAGGATCTACGCTCTGGGGCCTATTCTAGTAGCCTCTATAACCAACTTATCGAGGCTTTTGAGCTGTTCTAGGTAGCTATTCAGAAAGCCTTGATAAGTTGGTTAAATCATGCGGCAAAAGCATTTTATCGCAATTACTGGCTCCTAGCCATACACATTGTACGATAGCTGGCGAGAAGTCCAAAATCGCAATTTTGATATAATCGTGCCTCTGGAATGCGATTTTATACAAGATTCTTCTCACCAGCTGGCGAGAAGCTGGTGAAAATGATTTGCGAGAGAGGGACTTAGAATAAAAAATGCATTTTTCCTGCATCAGATTGATGCCGGGGGTCTCTGAAGCTGATACACATAATTACCAGATTCAGAGACCCCCGCCATCAATCCAAAGCAAGAAAAATGCATTTACAGACAGCTTCAATACCTAAGCGGCTAACCACGAAAGCAATGAAGGGGTTAACTACGAGTGCCCGGTTTATTGTGCATAATGGGGGTGGGTGAAGGTGGTATTTGGCACATGGTGGGTGCTAAGGCCTTGCGGGGGGGTTGCATGAGGAGTTAACCACTTCATTATCTTAGTTGTTAATACAGCTAAGGTAATGAAGAGATTAACCCTCTCTCTGCCCACCCAGTTGGTATAAATACCCACCACGGGCCAAATACCACCTTTACCCATCACCGCTACCCACAATAAACATAAAAACACAATACAAACACAATACTAAACTATACACCCATTCATTGCCAGTGTGGTTATCTATGCCCTCAATGGGAGCAAAGATAACCCAATTCAAGAAATGGGAACCCCCTCTACCCCAACTACACTACCATTACAGTACATTAATGGGAAAAATTACTATTATCCAGTTATGGAGTGCATTGGGGGGGTAGTTGGGGGTTGTGGAGGTGGCTATTAGGGTTGTTGTGTTTTTTAATGTTTATTAGGGGTAGAGGGATTGGGTGAAGGGGGTAGTTACCAAGGGTGGGTAGTTAGGCCTAACGGGTGGATAGAGGGAGTTGTTAACCCCTTCATTACCATAGCGCTTCCCACCGCTATGTTAGTGAAGGGGTTAACCACTCCTGCAACCTTCCCGGCCGGCCTAACAACCAACCCTGGGGCAACTACCCCCTTCAACCATAAACTCTGCCCCCAATAAACATACTATTCAGGTTTAACCCCTTCATTGACTTAGCATTTAGCTGCTACGGTAATGAAGCTGTTTTTACTAATAATGTTAATAGTTGTGTGCGGGAGCAGGGGGTCTCCAGAGAAGAACCACATTGATTGCAGGTACGTGGGACCCCCTGCTTCTCAAGATACAGGCCACTTTATTGGGTGCCGATATCCCCATGCAATGTTTAAATGTCCTGCGTCATGTGACAGGGACATTTAAACACTTAGGAGATAAAGGCACCTCATAACGGGTCCTGTATCTTGGGAAGCAGGGGGTCCTGAAATCAATGAAATCTATGCAGTTCTTCATTTTTTTTTTTTTTTTTAATAACTTGAAATTTTTATTGGTATAAAGTACAGGAACAGTTGATATCACAGCAGGTACATATGCAAATAAAGTGAGTTATAAATGCGAATGAATTTATATAATAATAAAATAATGACAGTACATTGCGTTATGAATTTTTGGTAACAGGACAACACAAGACAGGACAAGACTAACCGAGACATCACCCGGCCCGCGGTAGATCGACTACTTTCATATTCATAGCTTAAGTATAGCGTGCTGATGGGTGAGGAGGGGTGGGAGTGACAAGGGGGGGAGAGGGTATTAGGGTGGGATGGGTGGGCCTGCCTATAGGTGCGGGAGGGAAACTCCAAAAGATTCAGTTATATTTGGGGCTTCTAGACAAGATCCTGGGTAGGTAAATTTCAGATTCTTTTCTGCCTGGGACTTCTCATGTCCTATTTTCATGTTAACAGTGAGCTTTGTGTAGGGATGATGTTGAAACAGCCAAAGGAGAATGCATCTAGAGCTATCAATGCCATATTGTGGCACGCTCCACCCTGGGGATGTCTGTTTGGGCCAGCCAGGGTATCCAAATTTTCAGATAATTGTTGCCAGTGTCATTGACCAAGCTTGTTAATTTCTCCATCCAATTTCGAATTTCTTCCCATAGGGGGGCGATCCGGGGACAAGACTACAGCATATGTAACAGGTCAGCCGACTCTCCGCACTGTCGAGGGCACATACCTTGATCATTTAAATGGGGTGTGGTACCATCTCATTAGGACTTTATATGCATTCTCCTTTAGTGTGGTGCAGATTGAGCTTTTGGCCGCCGCTTGATAGATATCGCACCAGTCCTCATCTTCTAGGGATTCCCCAAGGTCAGATTCCCACTGAGATCTGTATCTCGGGTGTCCCTGTCCGTGGACAGCAGAACCCACCACTTATCCGTATAACTGCGATGTGAGTCCCGAAGTGTCTGATTCTGCCAGACAAAGCTTTTCAAAATTGGTCAGCGCTGGATAAGGGGCTAGTTTATTATAAAATGCTCGGACCTGGAGGTATTTAAAAAAATCAGAATGGGGGATATACTTTTCAGATCCGATTTGCTCAAATGATTTAATTTTGTTGCCACAGCCCTCCAAGTCTCTAAGGCGCGTATAGCCGGCCGTTTTCAAGCTAGAGGTACTACTGCACTGCAGACCAGGAGCAAAGTCAGGGTTCCCCCAAATGGGGGACATCAGGGAGTTTTTGGTGGTGAGGGAGTGATTGTGCTTTAACGTGGCCCATATTGACAGCGAGTTGATCACAGAGGAAAGCGGCATGGCAGCACCTGTATGTGCTTTTTTAGGGAGCCAGATCAAGGATTGCAGCACTATCGGGGCACAGCTTGCCCTTTCTATTTCCATCCATCTTTTCAATGCAGGGTTGGAATGCAATTGGACAATTTGGCTTAATTGCGCCGCTTTATAGTAGGACCACAGACAAGGTACCGCTAAGCCCCCTGCTGTGGAGGGTCTTTTCATGGTCAATTTGTTTACTCTCGGTTTTTTACCGCCCCATATAAATTTGGAGATATCCGACTGAAGCGAGAGTAGGTCTTTCAGTCTCAGTGGCACCGGCAGTGTTTGGAATAGGTATAGGATACGGGGAAGAAGATTCATTTTGATACTTTGTATCCTACCTATCCAAGAGATTCTCTGGGAGGACCATTTTGAGATGTCAGCTTTTAGTGATCTGAATAGGGGGGGGGGTAGTTTGCCTTATAAATGTCTCTAACATCTTAGTAATATGGACTCCCAAGTATTTAATCTGGTTCTGTTTCCAATTAAAATTGAAATTAAGCTTTAGTAGCTTTTCAACCTCTGTGGGGAGGCTGATGTTTAGAGCTTCTGATTTAGATTGATTGATTTTGAATCCAGATATTTTAGTGAATTTGCCTAGCAGATTAAATAGATTTGGCAGAGACGTGAGGGGTCGAGAAAGTAATAATAGAATGTCGTCAGCGTATAGAGCTGCTTTGTGGGATTGCGTGTCAATGTTTACCCCAACTATATCAGGACAGCCACGGATCTGTGCTGCTAAGGGTTCCATACATAGGGCACACAGGAGGGTGGATAACGGGCACCCCTGCCTCGTGCCACTTTTAATTTGGAATTGGGCAGATGGAAAGCCCTGGTGTAGGACCCTAGCAGTAGGGCCTGAGTAAAGAGCCATAACCGCTTCACTCACCCTCCCCCAAAATCCAAACGCCCCGAGCGTCTCTTTTAAATACGGCCAGTCGATCCTGTCGAACGCTTTTTCGGCATCCAGATCATAATTTGTGATTTTCCACTGTTAGCCAATTCCATCAGATCAATGATTCGTCAGATATTATCCGCTGCTTGTCTACCTTTAATAAATCCGACTTGATCTGGATGTATCAGTCTGGGCAGGATCTGACTTAGTCTATTGGCCAGCAGTTTGGCGTAAATTTTAATGTCAGTATTAATCAGGGAGATTGGTCTATAACTTTTGCATTCCAGCGGATCTTTGCCAGATTTATGGATTAGTGATATAGACGCCTGGAGCATCTCTCCGGGGATTGGGGCTCCCGCCAGTATTGCGTTAAACATTCAGAGCAGCCTTGGGGTAAGCAGTTTGCGAAACTTTTTATAGTACAGCCCCGAGAAGCCATCCGGACCCGGGGCCTTTGATGGTTTCAATTCTTTTATCACCGTGGCTAATTCCTCCCCAGTGAAATCCGCCCCTAAGCCCTCTCTTTCCGCCTCAGTGAGCTTTGCCAAATTTGAGTTTGCTAGGAAATCTCCTAGTGACTTACTCATTTTTGTGGTGTGTGCTACTTTCTCACCGTTCTGTAAAGATTCATAGAATTTACCAAATTCCTTAACTATGATTTTAGGATTGGCCGAGGTGGAGCCTGACTTCAATCTAATCGCTTGGATATTGTAGTTGGTCTGTCTGTTACGTAGCAGACGGGCCAGCATTGTATCTGGTCTGTTAGCCTTTTCGTAAAATTTCCTCTTGGACCAACATAACGAATTGTCTGCCCTGGACGTCAAAAGCATATTTAATTCAATCTTAGTATCTTTCAAATCCTTGAGGACCTGCGGATCTGGTTGTTTTATATGTCTTGCAGATAGGGAGCTTAATTTAGACTGAATGGTGATAATTTTAGCGTCCCTTTCCCGCATGCGTCTCACCGCGACACTTATCAACGTGCCTTTGTTGGTCGCCTTGTGAGCCTCCCATAGAGTTAACTGGGAATCCACAGAGCCTGTGTTGATTTCAAAGAATTGGTTAATTTCTTTACCAATGTCAATTCAAGTAGAGAAGAATGGTGGAGCACTGCTAGAAAAAATGAAGGGCTGGAGGCTTGTGGCAAGTTAAAAATGCTTTAATCTATTGCATAAGTAGACCGGGCTACAGAAAGAGGAGGTTCTCTAACGCGTTTCGTGCTGTCAAAGCGCTTTGTCAAAGAGCAGTTGATATATTGTAAGGCGATGTACCTGCTCATGCCTAGGTATTGAGGTGGTTTACTCCCATTAGTGGGTGTGGGGTGTGTTCTCTTCTTTGAGTGCTCATTTCACACACTCACTGTGGGGCTTCTTCACCCCTTAATTGATATCCCACACTATGGCTACAAAGTGAGCATCCAAGCCTATATTCTGCACTTGCATTCTATTGATGTTATACTCTCTTCTGGACTATATGCTATATTGCAATCATTATCCAGATATTAGAAGCACCTATCGGGGATTCATTTCCCAAATCTATTATTCTTTACCAATGTGTTCGCATAAATCAGGGATTTTTAAGAGGGATTCTTTGAGTTTCCAATTTGCTCCCAGCCTGCCATGTTTAATTTGGGTACACCATAGCTCAATAGGTGCATGATCTGACCATGAAATATCATGGATTACCGCACGGGCGACCAGTGGGACCAGTCTACTAGAGACGAAGAAGTAGTCGATTCTACTATATGAGTTGTGAGGATGAGAATAGAACGTGTAATCTCTTTCCAGCGGGTGCAGCTCTCTCCAAATATCCGCTAGATGGTTCTTCCGGAGGCCTGAGGTCAGGGAGAGTTTCACTTTTTTGTTATTCTCTTTGGGGGTGCTGGATCTATCCAGTGCTGGCTGAAGGGCTATGTTAAAATCTCCTGCAATAATAATGTGGCCGTGTGCCCAGGTATTCAGAGTTTGGAAGAAGGTATCAAAAATGTTTTCGTCTTGCTCGCATACACGGCTGCTAGGGTAATAGGTTGCTCATGTATGGAACCCGTTAGGATGATGTAGTGACCTTCCTTATCTTTTTTGACTGCTTTAATGTTAAAGGGTATCTTGTTGTGGAAAAGTATAGCAATTCCCCTCTTTTTTTCAGGGGCTGATGAGTGGAAGAACTGCGAGTATTGTTTATCCATGAAAGGGGGGGCGCTTTTGTCGCTAAAATAAGTTTCTTGAAGCATCAGTATGTCGGCACCCCGCTTTTTATATTCTGTAAATGCTATCTTGCGTTTTAAGGGGCTGTTGAAACCCTTTACGTTATGTGAAATGATGTTAAGGGCCATCTAGTGGTCGTGGGTGTGTAGGGCATATCATGAACCATAGTCTTACCCCGTTTCTAGGGCCGAGATATCCGTCTGATGGATTGACTGATGATGTGGAGATGTCTTTGCCGCATATTCTCTTGCCGTCCGCTCCTCTTTCCTCTGGGGGGGAATGGGGGAGATGGGAGGCCAGGGCCCAGGGAGGGGGGACATGCGAAGGTAGGACGAGGCAGGGAAACATACTGTATAACAGATAACGAACAAAGAGACAAAAATGACAGCGTAAACAGTGTGTTTCTGACAGTGAATATACATAGAAGTGAGAAGATCTCGCCTGGGGTGGACCCAGGAAGAACCTTATGCCCATAGGTATGGCCGGACAGAGCGTCCGTAACGGTGGACTTGTCTGTGTCCCGAGGGACCAGCCTCCTAGGGACTAGAATACGACCCATTACCGGGGAATGGATCGAGATAGGAGAAGCCTGCAGAGGGGGTAGTCCCCGCCAGCGCATCTTAAAGCAATATATATATAAACTTGTACCAGCAATACATTGACTAATAACTTTTGTAGATAATAAAAACTTTTACAGACACCTCAAACGCCAACACTCAGAGGGGTATCGTGAGTAGCTATAGGGATGTGTAGGAAATCCCACCTCTAAACCTCCCCTCTGAATCTTACATACCTTAACCTTTACCCCTATATGACATTTCTGTGTAAAGCCTAACTACAACTTAACCTGTGGCTAACTTAAGCTCCGCCTAGTATCCGTCTCCTAAACCGCTCGGTCTGATTTAATAGTATACTGCAGCCCTTTTGTCAACCCCCCCCGCCCACCTGTCTCCCTCCCCCCCGTCTCCTCCCTTCCCCTCCGACCCGTCTCCCCTCCCTCCCTCCCAACTCCCTCCCCCCCTCCCCTCCCTCCCGACTTTCACCCCCCTCCCCTTCTTCCTGTCACTCTCCTTATCATTTGGGAAACCTCATTTGGGAGAATATTTGGCCTGATTGCAGCACAGATATTCCTATTAATTCAAAGTGCCTAATTTGCAGCCTGAGTAATTGCAAAGGTACAATGCTACATTCATTTCACATGAGCTAAATAGATAGGAATATCGAAGCTGGAAAGAAGAGAACCTGCTCTGCAGTTCCCTTGTGCTGTGAGTGGCAGGTAAGAGAGGTATAGCCACCCTAACTAGTCCTTCCTCAGTTCTCGGTGTTAGCAATGGAAAGAAAGATGTCTAAAGATGTTCCGTAGTAACAAAGGATAGGGATTTTAATTACCCATTCTTCCCTTTTCCATTTTCTGGGGTTCTACAGGTGAAATTCCAGGGTACAGAATGGCTGAAAACTCATAGGTCTCTTCTTTGTGTGCAATGTCAGTAGATTACATTTTATTTGTTTGTCTATGTAAAGGCATCACAACCTACATGTACTGTACATCAAATTTGCCCTTCTCCAGAAATAGAATTTTGCACTATATGATTTTCTGCTTAAAAGCCAATATCTGTCTCTCTCCCCCCTACCCTCCCTCATGTCTCTCTCCCACCCTCTCCTCCCTATCCCACTCCCCCCTCCTCTCCCTCTTATCTCTCCCCCCTCCCCTCCTTCTTATCTCTCTCCAACCTCTCCCCTCCTCTTATCTCTCTCCCCCTCCCCTCCTTCTTATCTCTCTTCCCCTCCCCTCCTTCTTATCTCTCTCCCCCCTCCCCTCCTTTATTATCTCTCTCCCCCTTCCCTCCTTCTTATCTCTCTCCCCCCTCCCTTCCTTCTTATCTCTCTCCCCCCTCCCCCCCTTCTTATCTCTCTCCCCCCGTCCCCTCCTTCTTATCTCTCTCTCCCCCATCCCCTCCTTCTTATCTCTCTCTCCCCCCTCCCCTCCTTCTTATCTCTCCCCCTCCTCTTTTGTATCTCCCCCCTCCCCTCTTCTATCTCCCCCCTCCCCTCTTGTATCTCCTCCCCTCCCCTCTTGTATCTCCCCCCTCCCCTCCCATCTCTCCCCCCCCCGAGCGCCACCCGGTCATGGCCACGCCTGCATGTGCATGCCAGCGCCGACGTCAGGAGCGGCGGGGTGGGACCGGAAGAGGAGAGGCCGCCATCTTGGAGGTGGCGTCGGAAGCGCGGCCAGCAGGCCTGCGCCTCTCCTCCCCCAGGAGGCACCCGAGCCGCCCAGGAGGTAACCGGTCACCCCTCCGGGACCCGTGGCGGGGTGCCAGGCACATCCTGAACGTGCCCGCGTCCCCGTGGGGCGCCAGAAGCGGAGGGAGCGGGACCGGGAGAAGAGGGGCGGGACCGGAAGAAGAGGAGCGGGCCTGGAGGAACACTGGTGGCCGACATCCTGGAGGATGGTGATGATGTCGGGGGCGCGGCCAACGGGTTTGCGCCACTCCTCAGAGGTTCCGCTCAGACCAGCAAGAAGAAGGGAGGAAGATGGCCGCTATTCAAAAATCCGCAACGGATCGCCAGGTACGTCCATGACGACGCCTTCCGGCGGCCCGTCTGTGTTCTGGGCCTTCTGATCTTGGTAGTAGGGATGATTTCTCCAGGCAAAACAGGGGTAGCTCAGCTTTCCAGGAGTGTCATTTTTGGCCAATGGGGTATGTTTACAGGTTTTACTGACATGGAATTGTCTTTAGCTTTTAGCGTTGTTGGAGGGCGGCCACGGAACCAGCCCTTCTCCAGGAGGTCACCGGAGCCTCCCCCCCTGAGGAAGCCCGTGGGGAGGACCCAGGGGACCCCGAAGACTGCTCAAGGCCCAACCTGTGCAGAAAAGCTTTGCCCTCCTCTGGTCTTTTTAAGGTATGTGGGGTGCCATTTTTTATCACCAGCAGGGCGAAGGGGAACAGCCAGCGATACTTTATGGTGTTGTCCCGCAGCGCTTTTGTGACCGGCCATAAATTCCTCCTCCTGGCCAACTTAGCTGGGGCCAAATCTTGAAATACTTGGAACTGGACCTCGTCAAATTCAGTACATTTTTGGTTCCTGGTCTTTTGGGATATGGTTTCCTTCGTTTTAATAAAATAAAAACGGACAATAATGTCTCTGGGGGGGTCCCCTTGTTGTGGGCGGGAGCGGAGCACCCTATGGCACCTATCCAGGTGTCTATCTGTTTCAGATCCGTCTGGAATTAGGTGTTCAACCCAGCGTGTGATGAAGTCCTCTGGGTCTGTTACAGCTTCCGGCACCCCCCTGATATGGAGGTTGTTTCTCCTGTCCCTGTTATCGGAGTATTCCAGCTTGTCCCCTATCTCCCGCACCTGGGCTGACAGGGAGGCAACCTCAGCTTTAGTTTGCTGCAGGGTTGATATAGTTTCATCAGATTTTACCTCCAGCGTGATGGTCCTTTCTCCCAGGGCATCCAGGGCTTTGCGTAGGGCCCATAGTTCAGACTTGAAAAATGTCCTCATTTCCCCACATAATTCTTTTATGTCCTTAACCCTGGCCCACTCCTGGTCTCCAGCTCCTGCGGGTGGTCTGTTAGCCCCCGGTTCTGTGTCTGTGACTGTCTCGTCGTTGGGCAATTGGGGGGAGGTCTGTCCTTGTTCCTGCTCTCCTTGCTTTTCCCACCCGTTGCCATTGCTGCAAGGCACTTGCAAGGGGTTTTAAGGAAGTAGTTTGCTACTAAAGTGACTTTTCTGCCCCTTCGTGTGGTCAGCGGCATCCCCCGCTGTTCAGATACTTGAGGGTGTCTTTTTTTTGTAAAAATGCTGATATTTAGTTAATTGTGTGCGCTGACGGGCTGAAGCTCAGCTAACAAGCATCCATGCACCACAGCTCCCAAGCTCCGCCTCCTCGTTCTTCTCTTGAGACCACAACAAAACAAAAATAGAATGATATGAATTTGCCGTGGATGATGATTATCTCTCCACTGGTTTGACTGTCGGATAGTGTGGGTCTGCACCCGATTCAACCCCTATACTTACCTCCGTGCTAGGCATGTTAAAACTCAGTTTATGCTCATATTACACTTCACATTATCATGGATTAGGCATTTTTTGCTGTAAGGATGTCCTTTAGAGCTCATAGACGGATTTCTGTTTCTGCTTCTCCTGAGACCCCCTGCTCCTGCACACTGCTATTCATTTTTTAAATATAACAGTGCGATTGCCTGTGAGAGTTGTGCAGGGAGAAGCATCTCTCTGTGTGCAGCTCTCTATGCAGCTGGGCCCGATCATACGGGGAGAACTTTGAGGGAGGCTGAGATTTGTTTTGCTGCTTCGCCGAGCGGTTTTGGCTTTTTTTCACCGCATGGTTTGAGACGAGTTCGGTTTCTTTCTGAATACCGTGATAACTCAACTGACAAACAGTTTAGCGAGAATATGCCAAACCTTGCAATAAAGCAGCAAACTCATCGAGGCTACTAGAATAGGCCCCTCTGTCTTTGAGTACAGCATCATTGGTGCTAACATACTGTACACTAAGGGAATTTAAAAAATGCTTGGGAAAAGCCATCTTAAATATAAAAAAGAGACAAGCATAAAATAGGGTCTGACATTTTTAAATACTGTAGAAATTAAAATGAGCTAAATAGGTGGGTTATTATTTGCTATCAAATTCTATATATTTTTGCTTTATTTAAAAAAAATATTTCTTCTGCTGCAAATAGAACTGAAACAATATAGTTTCAGTCTAGTCTGAAGCAGAGTCTGCTAAATTCATGTGCTTCACTACAGTTGACTGATAATTGTACCTTAAAATACATGTAGGTCATCAATTTCACTAGAGTCTTTTCAAGTATGTATGCAATTTGTCAGGAGATCTCCATGGAGTAGAATATCTTGCAGTTTGTCTGTAATACTTCACACTGAGTGACATCTGATGGAAGCTGTTTCCCTTTGTTTTTCTTTCTGTTTACAGATGATTGACAGATCAGAATAGTAATATGTGAGTGGGACACATACAATAGGCATATCCAGATTAAACAATGGGAGATTATATAATTGGTCTGTTAAAATGGATACTTCAATTTAAGAACTCCATTATAAACTTGGATAAATAAATGTTATGTCTTGTTCTTTCTCTTATTTTAACAGTTTAGTACCTAATATGAACATCAACACACAACAAACCCACACAAATTAAAAAGGGATAACAATTGATATTGGTGCTATATGAGAGATACAAGTCCCCATGTTTTATATATTTATTATTCGATACAGTGTAAAACAATGACAAAAACTACTATACTGTAAATGCACAGCAAAGAATAAGAAAGCACACAGAGTGTCTCATCCAGGTTACCTATACCTTATTCACTTTACCAATCCTTATAAAGTTCTTAAATAGCAAAAAGTGATACTGAAGAGCACAGTAATCTCTTTTACAGGAACTAACCTAAATCTTTATCTTATTTTCATAATTAAATAAACATGACAATGTGGCGTGAGGGGATTAACCAGGCCAATAATAAAGGTATTATGCCCAGCTGGTTAACCTTAATCCCTGTTGGGACTGAAGGGATTAAACTGTATTGTCCCCATCATATCATGGTTTCCCCATCACTATCTTTTTTGTCCCTTGTTTGCAGCTAAGAAGCTAGCTGCATTTACACTGAATGAATGAAAATGTGCTAACTGTATTTGTGACACAAGGGGAGCCTCTAGCGCTGAACCAAGTGCTAAGTGAAGAAGCGTGCCTGTAAATGGGTGGCCGCTTTGAAGTATAGGTATTACTTCCTAAGCCGTAGACCTCTAAACCGCAAAGTCAATTGGATAAGTGGTTTGCGGTCTAGCTGAAGTGCCTTATTGTCAAAATATATCCAGCTATCTTAACCACTAAAGCTGAAATTGTTGGCGTGTGTCTGCGGTTACGGATCAAAACCAGGACAGAAACATTGTATGCCGGCTTGTAACCCAGACCGATAATAGGTAAAACCTCAACACACATCAGAGAGCCCGTTCAATTAAATGGATAACATGCGTTAGGATAGAGCTAGCACTCTAATTTGTGAAGTGCAGCTATGTAAAAAGAATCCATAAACATACATAAAAGGTTTTTAATTGTTGCACAAGCAGAACATACATTTATAAATAAACTGTATTGCAATGTTTTTTTTAAATGTACAGGCAGGAATCCTTTCCTGTCCTGAATCCATTAACATGCCCTTAAATTATGGATGAATGAGCTGAGGGATTTTTCATCTCCGTAATTCAAAAGGCACCATGCTGAGTTGGTGCCCCAAAGTCTATGAGAAGTTCGGAGTTGAAAAGCCTCAGAGACCCTTGGTGTTAGGGTGGCCAGGATATTGTTAATTGCCAGATACCGGTGTGAAGTATGGGCACTTCACACTTGGTAGCCAAACCCCAGACTTACTGTCACCAGGTAAGGGGTTGGGCCCGGTATGCTAAGCAGCTCAGGTGTGAGGTTAGCACATGCTCTGTGCAAACCTGGAAGCAACTTCTGCCCTCTTTGTAAGGTACTGGCAAGTCGGGGATAGGTGGGGAAAGTTATTCCCATGAGAGGATAGTGTGTAATGTTAGGTATAGGACCCTTAACCCTATAAAAATGCCTGTAGCCCACTCCTAGTCAGATTCATCTAAGCTTTTCCAAGAAACATCCAAGTTACAGTACAGCGTCAGCGGTTCCGGAGTGTGAGGAGTTAACTTACATCGTAACGAAGATTTGCACCCTCTTCCAGAATTCATTTGAGCTAAGGATTCCCGAACAAATCCTGTAAGGACTTTAAGAAAGAATTTCTTTTTGCAGAGATAACGGGCTGGCAAGTTGCGCCCCTAGCCAAGGACTGTCGCAGAACTCAAACCGCGCACCAACGTGCATGCGTGCAGGGGTGCCCAGAGACTTTGGACATTCTGTGGACATTTTATTTTGTTTCCCCATCCCAGTAAGTGTATATTGATTGTAATTGTGAAGTATTGTGTGTTTGTCTTAAAAGGAAATAAATTACAATTTATTTTACTCATCTTGTGTGCTCTGTCCAGAATCCCGGTATAATTTGTTGGTAAGACCTGGTCTACCGTGACAGAAATAAGGTCAGCAATAATAACTACTGTATTTCCTTGATTGTAAGACGCCATTGATTATACGACGTGCCATTGATTTGGCCCTTACAATCGAGGAAAATTACTTTTTCACTTACCATGTTTCAGGAGAGGTCCCATGTCAACGGAAGACGAAGCGGGTGGTGGCGTTGGCAGGAGAGGTGCCACGTATGCAGGTGAATGAAGATAAGAAGACAGTGGGCGGGCGTGTGGTGCCAGGAGATCATAATAGCAGGAGAGCTGAGCAGGAGCAGAGCGGCACAGAGGAACAGCTTGGGAACCACCCACATTGAGTATTCCCATGGCAGAAATATCTGCATCAACAGATAATACTCACTACATTATATACAGTATAACTATTCCATACAGTTTTTTATATTACAATACAATTACTCCATTATATGTAGAAGAAAAACAGTACAAATAAAACAAAATATGTTGAAATAAATAGTGCACATACTGTAATAACAAGAGACCCGGTACTAAAATTATACAGTAGGTTAAGGAAAACTATGTCTGTACAGTAGATAAAAAAAAAAATGCTAGAAAAAGTTACAGCAAAAACATTTACAACCAAACATTTTTTTTATATATATATAGAGCACAAAACAGAAACTAAAGAACAATCCATAAGGGAAAATCAGACGCCCCAGATGTAATTCAAAGAGCATTGATCTATGGCACTTCCCACATCAAAGTCCTGTGGAAATAGCCGTGGCCAGGGTTTGCACTGGTGACATTAGTCACATGATACTCATTCATGCCATGCCACATCATATGCAACACCTCTTTTATAAATAATAATACAAAGGAGATTATAGGTGGCACACCACTGCTTTAAAGAAAACGTTTTTCAAGGAGTTTACATTTGGTGCTCACCTTCCGTTGATCCTGGCGTCCCAAAGCTGGATCCAAAGTAGTAGAAAGATAGGAGAAAGGAAGAGGCACACAAATTGTAGTGGAATCAAATGATTTCAAATGTATTATTTAATCAGAGCTAACAATGGTAACGTTTCAGGACAAGCAGTCCCTTCCTCAGACCAAACACCTCCTTTAGGCAGAATGGCTCCACTGTAGGTTCTACTATAGCAACTAGAGATAAAAGTTTCCAAAGAAGAGAAAAAAGTACCAAGACATGACAATTTCCAGGATTTTAAAATCGTTAGACTTTATTCACCTACAAAATTATACTGTAAGGAATCGGGGAACAGTCCCCTGCGACGTTCATGCACCACTCCCCAGCTGCGTGGCAACATTCCTATCACTGATAACACTGCTCACCTGTCTCCTGCATCCTCTATCCAACCCCTGTTCCCGCAGAGGCCGGCCTCCGCTCTGCCTCTCGCACTGATTGCTCCAGCCTTGCTACTTAAACCCTGCATGCTCAGTCATTCTTTGCTGAGCATAAATCCTTGTAGCCTTGTGTTCCTGCATCCTGCTTTGCTGTGCCTTTCCCTTGTACCTAACCTATCTTGTCTCCTGTTGATCTCACATGTACCAACACGGCTTGAATATTGGACCCTGTCTTGATAACGACCCTGGCTTGTCTCTGACTACCCGCACTTCTCCATCCCTGAGCACGGCTATTGGACACTCAACTATCCTACCAACTGCAACCCCTGACCACGGCACAACGGATAACGACTATGCTGCTGGCTCTGCCCCACGACCTCGGCAAGTATCTGGACTAACCCACTCTCTCCAACCCAGACCCGGCTATGTTGACAATACACTTTCCAGGCGTGCCTCCACTGCTGTGGGTGCACAGTTGTGTACATTCCCAACTCAGTACTGGGGTCCCGCCTTATTCGGGGTGAGCACAAGTATTACATATACAAACAGATACATACATTGGGAGACCCCAAAAACACAGAAAAGCTGACTAATGTTTTGCCCCTAGAGTTCTTTTTCAAGGCTCAAAGGAAACATACTGTACATTCCCAGGAAGATGGTTTAATTATTATATCCCTCCATCTCGACTCCACCCAGATTAAAAAATATA
This sequence comes from Ascaphus truei, assembly GCF_040206685.1. Classification (NCBI taxonomy): domain Eukaryota; kingdom Metazoa; phylum Chordata; class Amphibia; order Anura; family Ascaphidae; genus Ascaphus; species Ascaphus truei. The sequence goes on along the minus strand of NC_134487.1, from coordinate 50,494,778 downwards.
TACACTGCAAAAAATGGGTAAGGTCATCAATTGTTGAAAGCAAGGCTGTCTACTGCTTTTAATTCAAAGATACAAAAAGATTCTCGCTGTAAAAATCTCTGTTTTTTATCACCTTTTCTACAAAAGGGGAGGAGGGAGCATATTTTAAAATCATATTCTAAAATTCTAAATTGAAGCAAATTCAGATTAATTGTATGATAATCCCTAAATCTTTTATGCTCTATGATTCTATGGTTTAACTGGCGTATATTCTCGCCTACATAAATCAGGTTACACAGACATTTCAATAAGTAGGCTGTGTTTAGTCCTACAATTTATATATACATACAGTTATAGCATATATATATATATATATATATATATATATATGCAAATATAACTGTATGCTCATCTGCATGTCTTAGGCAGGTCTGCAACCCCGCCTCAAAAAGTCACACTGTGTGCTCATTTGCATGTCATTTCCCAGAATCCCTTGCTGCAGTGGAAGTGCTGTATGCTGGGTGATAATGAGGAAAGGCGGGGTTGCAGACCTGCCTAAGACATGCAGATGAGCATACAGTTATATTTGCATATTTGCTTTCCTGTGGAGGGTTTTTGTCACTTTTTTTACTCACCATAACTTAACTCAGTATTATGGTTTATATATATATATATATATGAAAAAAAGGGAAAAGAACACTGCTGCGCTAGCCGGAATGATACACAACAAAGAAGGTGATGGCAAAGCAATAAATGTCCACACAAAAACCCCCAAATGACACTAATAACTGTGTATATAAAGAACTGCTAAAAATCAAAAATATATAACATGACATACATGGACATACAGCATACACGACAGGAGGGAGGGGATAAGGGAGAGGGAGGGGGAATGGGGAAGAAAAAGGGGAAAAGAAGGCCCCAAGAGATACGGTGAATGAGTCAATGAAAATAAAAATAAAAAGTGTCCTTTAGCAGCTCCTGGGTGTCGCTGCCAGTCTCCAGGAAAAAACCACCTTCCTCTTAACCTGTATAACGAAAAGAAGACTCCCATAGCATAATATTGTAATTTAATATTTAAAATGAACATGCAAGTGAATCATGGACACTTACAATGTGCAATAAATTAAAAAGCATTAAGTAAAGTCTTGACAGTCACCCGATCGAGCCTCCGTGGATCTTTGCTGTATAAGGAGTCCAACACTCTCCCCTCGCGGATGCCTGGAGGATGCGCGCACACTCGTTCTCCCCCTGAATGAAAGTCCCGCGAGAGTATGTGTCCTCCGACGTAGCGAGGTATTGACACAGCAGTAAATTTCCCTTCATAGAATCCAAGGTGTATGGGACACGAAATGGCTCAACAGCAAGGCAGGACAAGACTACTCAAAATTGCCAAAATAAATAATGTAAAGGATAGTGCCAGCTACTTCCCGTACATACAACTACACTTAGATTACTCCAAAAGGACACAAGTGTCAATTAACGCATGCAATATACCGATATTACAGATAATGGTGAACTAGAAAATGTTCTCTTAAAATTACTTTTAGGAGTACCATGATTTAAAACTGTATAGATGAATTAAATTGAGGAAACCTGCTATATCAATGTCTAAGTTGAGACCATTCGGGAGAGTGTACTGTACTTTCCACCCTGGCCAGTCTGCCTCTGCCACATGTCCTACTTTATTTTAACTAGGTTAACTTCTCAATTACAGTACCTTGAAATGTATTGTAAATATAAAAGATTTGCATAACGGAACATTTCTGGTTTTAAAGTTTTCCTTGATTGTACAGAGCAGGAGTTAATTTTGGATTAAAAGAGTTTAAAAATGGAAAAATATTTAAGTGTTAACATACATTTTGGTTACCTTAAAGAGGGTTTAAAGATGACCTTCTAAACATATACAATTAAAGAATATACATTTTATAAATAAATTGAAAGCTTACATATTTTTGTGGTTGAGGGCTATTTTTCGTGTTTTTGCGAATGTGATAACACCCAATTGCACTGTGGAAATGCAGGGAATTGAAAACATTTAAAATAGGAATTAAGGCCTAGAATTTATTATTTATTTATTTATTTATAAAATATTTTACCAGGAAGTAATACATTGAGAGTTACCTCTCGTTTTCAAGTATGTCCTGGGCACAGAGTAAAACAAATAATACATGGTTACTAGTACAGATACATAAATGAACAGGGTATACATTATATACAAGACATTGCGTGCACAGTTAAAGAAAATATATATTATGAGCGTATGCTTTGGCAAACAATAAATTCTGCCTTTTCTTGATCAATTTTTTTTTTGGGGCTAATTCTAGTCTAAATGTCGGGCAAAATATCAGTATGTGTTGCATAAACAAAGAAAAGTCAAAAGGCCACTAAATGTACTGAACAAAACTCTTTGAAAATGCCAGGAATATATTATATTATATAGTTATATATACTATATATTATATAGTTATTTTATAACAATAAATACCTGGCATAATAAAACAATATATAATGTAAAACCCTTAGTAGCCATTGAATAATAAAATCTACACAACTATTTTAAACTGAACTGACAAAATTAGGGCTACTATCATCCAAAATCGTTCAGAAACACGACATGTGCCAATCTATTCAGTCTAACATAAGTTTAATAACAAGAGCAGACTCCTTCAGCATGTACCCATAAAAAAACCATTAAACCTTTCTTGTATTGCAGGAGTAGATTTACACTTGTCAGATTAAACAAGTAACACATTGTCTCGAGGTTAATGATGTCTTGGCACATCAAATAAACACACTACCTCAGCTGTCTCTAATTCCTATCAAATCTAGAGTTTGAGTTTTATCAAGATGCCTTTCACTTTGTCAATTCTGTATGAAATGTGATGTGGTAGAGCAATACTGCCAATACTGATTGCCTGCAGCCCAGCCTCCCTTAAATCACACTGACAAATACAAAGTGTCTTTTATAAAATAATAAAATTATATACTGTATTCGGAAGTATCACAAGATGTCCCAAATGTTTCCTACATTCACAAACCAGGAAAAAGTTACCAATTTTTAGTCAACCAAAAAAGTGCAAAATCAAACACTTTTGCCAAAAATTTGCAATGCATTTTTAATCCAGACATTGATTTTAAGTAGCTCTTTTGCTGGAGAGCGAGACAAAGACAGAGGGGACTATTCTCGCAACAGCGAGTTGTGTCAATCTATGTGTAGGCAGGGTCCCTCCGGTCCCCCTGTCTGCCGGTTTCTTTCCCCCTTGCGTGCTTGTTGCTGCGGGGGTGAGCGCGTTCCCGGGGGCTCCCGGTGGCATCTGTGGCAGGACGCTGCCATGTTTAATGTGTTCGCGCATGTGCGGAGGCTTGCGCGTAAGCAGAGCATTCACGGCGGCCATGTTGAGGTTTGCGCGGGAGTTTGCGGCTGTGCAGTGCAATGCACAGAGGTTTGCAAGGGTAGCAGTGGCCATTACATGTGTGCAGGAGCTCTGGGAAGTTGTGCATGCTCAGTTAAGAGTAGTGGCGGCCATTACAGCTTCAGACATGCGCAGTAGAGATCGCGCACACGGCGCTAAAAGAGAAGAGGTCCTGAGTGGACTACGATTCCCAGCAGCCTCTGGGGACTGCCCTTTCACCCCTATCACCTGCTGCATTGAAGCCAATAGGGTTTACAGATTCTCCTGCAGCAAAGAAGATACAATGTTGTGTGCAGACAGGGAGTGTCAGTTAGGAGCTGGGACACAGAGAGCGGAGGGTGTGTTTGTGCAGGGAGGAAAGTAGCCTCCTGCACTAAGCCAGAAGTCTCCCCATAGGTCCCAGCTAGACCCCACTCCCCTTCTGCTTGTGACTGCTTTAGGGAAGGCCCCTTAGGGCCTTTTAGCAGTCAGTTTAGTCAGTTCAGTCAGTGACACAGCTGCAGTGCTTTGTGCTCTGACAAGAAGGGTCAGTGTACAAGGAATCATTCTCTGTGGCTGCAGATATAAGAGACTTTCCAAAGGTGGATCACTCCATGTGGGAGTCACCCACCGCCAGGCAGAGTTGCAGGACGTCACAGAGGAGATCGCAGAGCGGCGGATCCTTTGTGAAGAATCTGCAGCCTCAGGTGCTGGAGCACTGGGGCAGGTATCATATTTATCGTGCACTAACATACCGGTACATCAGGCGCTGATCCCGCCTATAGGTTCTGGGTCTGTTAAGTGGACTCGTGGGACTCTGGGTACATGGTGTTGGGGAAGGTATAAGGTGTGGGGTTAAAGCACTGTGAGATAGTGTGCCTGTGGGTAGATGTGCCTGTCATAGAAGGACACTGTCACTATTATTATTGCTATGTGTATTGTGTTATGTTTGATTCTGCATATAGTAAACGGTTATACTTATACTCCTGTGTATGTAGTTACTATATGTGGGTCCTGTGTAGGGAACATTCTACACTTCTAGAATCCTACATAGGTGGAGGCACAGACCAAAGAAACGTTCCAGAGAAGCACCCCAGGTTCCCATCAGCAGAGGCTCAGGTCTCCTGTGAACCTGCAGGTATACGCACCACACCTGGTAACATATAGGTTCCCCCTCACTTTCACTCTATCTGCAATTGGGGGTGGGGGAATACCCGTTACATATGCATAAAAAGCCCTTTCTGATTGGATAGGCATGTTTTGCTATTCTCTTAGCCCTTCTTGCTGTTCATTCTGTGCAGACAAGGATTTTTCCTTCCAGCTCGCCAATCAGATCTGGTTGTAAAAAAAGCCTCCAACTGATATTTTTTGATGACAACTGGAATTCTCATAGCTCGGTTATCAAACTCGCTTCCAAAAAGTTGACTTTCTTCACGCCACCTCAATGGTGGTGAGATAGCCTCAATAGAAGTGGTTTAGCATCCTTACAAGTAACAAGAGGAACAAAACAAGGAATTACAGACCTGTAAACCTGACATCAATATTGGGGAAGCTACTTGAAGATTTAGTACAGGATAATATTCAGGAATACCACAAGGAAATCAAAATAATTAGTAATAGTCAGCATGTATTTATGAAGGAAAGATACCAAAGTGATTTGAATGGCGCTTAATCCCACTTGAACTCAATAGGTGAAAAATAGTCTAGTTCTTCAATCAGTGTGATAATCACGTAATTTTCAATAATCAAGATAGAGTGACATAAAAAAATAGAATAGGTAAGTGTTAGTTAATTGATAAAATCTCAACCTCTGGTGGTAACTGTTTAGGATTCCCGTTTAGACTATAGACTTGTCCAGGCTCCATAGGGAGTGTATACAGTATATCAGGATAACCCCAACAAAGGAAGAAAAGAATATAGTGCAATATTGTCATCCAATCTTGAAGAGGATAGGGGTCTTGGCTCCTTCAAAATGCCTACGTACCGTGTACACACAATATATGGTCAGATAGAATAGAATCCAGGTTTCTAGGTCAGGATATGATGTTTGCAAAATAATCTCAGGAGAAAAGGAAAATAGAAGGCTGATTGTGCCGACCAATCTGAAACTTCATTTTAAGTTAAAATAATCAGCAAATATGTACTCACATTATGTACATATGAAACGAACACATAAAAAGTGTTGGACGCTTGAGATCGTCATGTGCCGTGGAGGTACCAGTAGCAGTTCGCGCCATTTACCAGTCTTTTACACTTTCTCCCTGCAGCAAAGTCACTGGTTGATCCTCCAGGTTGGCATCGCATCACTTCCTGTCAGATCAGCACCACGTCCGCTCTCATGGATCAGGGATATAGAGATGGAATCTCGGGTCAGCGAGTCCTCCCGTCACAGCCTCCAAGTGTCTTAGCAGCAACAGGCATTAGCTGTATGCATTTTGCTGAGCTTGTCAGCTTTGTCAGGAGTAGCATAATCCCCATAGTGGGTGGAACATATTTATAGCATTTGTAATTACATCAATTAAATCACAGGTTCTCTCATAGAGTACATAACACTGTGATTAAAATTCTACTGGATAAAAGTTTATACGGTCTCTTCAATAAAACCTTAATACATAAATAAATTAATTAATACATGTAGTGAACATAAACATTACAAATATATAAATATACAGCTAAAATCTGCGTATTAGCACCACAGCATACTCCAAAAATCAGGGAATAAAAAGAGAGAGAGAAAGAGTGCTATATCAATAACATTATAATGATTTGGCAAGGAGATACAAGTAGTTTAGACCTTTTATTGAATAAAATTAATAAGAATACTAATAATCTAAAGTTTACATTGATAACTAGTAAAGAGGAACTGGACTTTTTAGATCTTACTATTTAAACTAATGAGTGATAAATTAAGATTAAGTAATTTTTTTAAACAGTAGCTAGTTATAATTATGGGCACACACAATAAGCACACTCCTTCCCTAGTGGGTGAAATGATGATAGTGTTAAGACCACATTATAAATATAATTAAATTATAGTGATTATATAATGGCGATCGACGCTAGGGTGACACAAGAGCAGCATCAGGGTAGGTGCTGGGGTCCAGAGAGATATGTGAAAATCTGTTGAGTACAATAGTCCACAAACAAGTTAAATAGGTGAGTAGAAGAGCTCTATTGGAATGGACTCAGGAGTGCCTTGAAAATGCATTCAAATAGGCGAAATGCGTGCGTCGGTAGATAAGACACTTGCATGCATTCTCCTGTGCATTTCTCTTGATCCGCATTAGGGTGTCCAAGTTTTGTCGTGACTCCCTGCTCTATGCTTTATTCAGCACATAAGACTATAGGCTTTGCTGTTTTTACAGGGGTATATAAACTTGAAGTTTTTTTTTTTTTTTATAACTTGAAATTTTTATTGGTATAAAGTACAGGAACAGTTGATATCACAGCAGGTACATATGCAAATAAAGTGAATTATAAATGCGAATGAATTTATATAATAATAAAAAAATGACAGTACATTGCGTTATGAATTTTTGGTAACAGGACAACACAAGACAGGACAAGACTAACCGAGACATCACCCGGTCCGCGGTAGATCGACTACTTTCATATTCATAGCTTAAGTATAGCGTGCTGCCGAGTGAGGAGGGGTGGGAGTGACAAGGGGGGAGAGGGTATTAGGGTGGGATGGGTGGGCCTGCCTATAGGTGCGGGAGGGAAACTCCAAAAGATTCAGTTATATTTGGGGCTTCTAGACAACATCCTGGGTAGGTAAGTTTCAGATTCTTTTCTGCCTGGGACTTCTCATGTCCTATTGTTCATGTTAACAGTGAGCTTTGTGTAGGGATGATGTTGGGACAGCCAAAGGAGAATGCATCTAGAGCTATCAATGCCATATTGTGGCACGCTCCACCACGGGGATGTCTGTTTGGTCCAGCCAGGGTATCCAGATTTTCAGTTAATTGTTGCCAGTGTGATTGACTAAGCTTGTTAATTTCTCCATCTGGCAGACATGCCAAATCCGGTTTCGAATCTTGGGGATGGAGGGGATCTCATTAAGTTTCCATACTGCTGCGATCTCGCACCGGGTTGCTAGGGCAAAGTGCCCGATTAATTTATTATTTGCTTTTGAGAGCCCTTCTAGTGGTCTGTTCAGGAGGAACAGCCATGGGTCGAAGGGAATCGAGAGGTCCAAGATCCACTGGGTCCAATTTCGAATTTCTTCCCATAGGGGGGCAATCCGGGGACAAGACCACAGCATATGTAACAGATCAGCCGACTCTCCGCACTGTCGAGAGCACAGCGGGGAGAGTCCCGGCACATACCTTGATAATTTTAATGGGGTGTGGTACCATCTCATTAGGACTTTATATGCATTCTCCTTTAGTGTGGTGCAGATTGAGCTTTTGGCCAACGCTAGATAGATATCGCACCAGTCCTCATCTTCTAGGGATTCCCCAAGGTCAGATTCCCACTGAGATCTGTATCTCGGGTGTCCCTGTCCGTGGACAGCAGAACCCACCACTTATCCGTATAACTGCGATGTGAGTCCCGAAGTGTCTGATTCTGCCAGACAGAGCTTTTCAAAATTGGTCAGCGCTGGATAAGGGGCTAGTTTATTATAAAATGCTCGGACTTGGAGGTATTTAAAAAATTCAAAATGGGGGATATGCTTTTCAGATCTGATTTGCTCAAATGATTTAATTTTGTTGCCTCAGCCCTCCAAGTCTCTAAGGCGCGTATAGCCGACCATTTTCCAGCTAGAGGTACTACTGCACTGCAGACCAGGAGCAAAGTTGGGGTTCCCCCAAAGGGGGGACATCAGGGAGTTTTTTGTGGTGAGGGAGTGATTGTGCTTTGACGTGGTCCATATTGACAGCGAGTTGGTCACAGAGGAAAGCGGCATGGCAGCACCTGTATGTGCTTTTTTGGGAGCCAGATCAAGGATTGTAGCTCTATCGGGGCACAGCTTGCCCTTTCTATTTCCACCCATCTTTTCAATGCAGGGTTGGAATGCCATTGGACAATTTGGCTTGATTGCGCCGCTTTATAGTAGGACCACAGACAAGGTACCGCTAAGCCCCCTGCTGTGGAGGGTCTTTTCATGGTCAATTTGTTTACTCTCGGTTTTTTACCGCCCCATATAAATTTGGAGATATCCGACTGAAGCGAGAGTAGGTCTTTCAGTCTCAGTGGCACCGGCAGTGTTTGGAATAGGTATAGGATACGGGGAAGAAGATTCATTTTGATACTTTGTATCCTACCTATCCAAGATATTCTCTGGGAGGACCATTTTGAGATGTCAGCTTTTAGTGATCTGAATAGGGGGGGGGGGGTAGTTTGCCTTATAAATGTCTCTAACATCCTTAGTAATATGGACTCCCAAGTATTTAATCTGGTTCTGTTTCCAATTAAAATTGACAACTTGATGGTTTTATGGTTTCCTACACCTCTATTCATTTATGGTCTGTAGGAACACGGAAACAGTGTATTCCGAACAACCCGATATTATATCAAGCACTGTTACTCTGTTAAATTACTGTAACCATACTCCATTTTCCTATTATTCAGTGGAGTATTATTTATACACTACCTCAGGTCTCCTCTCATTTAGACTACACTGTTTAATTGGGTTTACTTTTATTGCTTAGTTTTCAAGGGCTCTTTACAGTAAGGGCAATTCAAATGTGGAATTCCTTACCCATGAAGTCTGTGATGGCAATATAAACAATAGACATGTTCAGAAAAGGTTGCACATCTTTTTCGAAAGGAGGAGTGACTCAGTGAGTAAAGACACTGAGTGGCACTGAGTTTGAAGCAGGAGAACAAGGTTCACTTTCTCTTGTCGACTCATTGTGACCTTGGGCAAGTAACTTTATCTCCCTGTGCCTCAGGCACCAAATATTAGATTGTAAGCTCCCCAGGGCAGGGACCTGTGCCTGCAAAATGTCTCTGTAAAGTACTACGTAAAACAAGCATCACTCTACAAGATCATATTTTTATTATTATTATTATTATTATTAAAAGGAAAGGTATACAAGGACTTATGAAATAAGTAAACATTGTATTGTTTGTCTTTATTTGTATATCACCATTAATGAATATAGCGCTTCACAGTAGTAATACATGTGGTAATCATATAAATAACAAATAATATAAATAACAGGTCTTGGGAATAAGTGCTTCAGACAATAACGTAACATTTAGGAAGAGGACTCCCTGCTCCGAGGAGCTTACAATCTAATTGGTACAGTGGCGGCCGATCTGAGTCTAAGTCAGCTAGATCCGCGGTTCTCAGATTATCCCGGTTATGTGCGTTTTTTTGTCTTTTTCGCACGGAGTGAACTGCGTTATTTTCGCGCTTGTGATGTTAGCATTTTATTCTCGCTGTCTGCAATACTGCAATGCCGTGTAAAAACTCAGGGGGCGTTTGCGAGCTGTCTTGGAAGTCTAATACCGTCGCGGTTCAACCTAGGTCAGTACACAGTCTGTGTGTGCGCGCGCAGTAATGGTAAATTTGCATATTTAAAGTATACATGCATTTGCAGTGCTGTTCTGCAGTACAGTACAGTATGTCTCATTTGAAAATTGTTGAAACGCATAGGCGTGTACTGTACTGTAACAGTGTCACATTTCGGCATATACAGCGCTCTCCCCTCGCTCAGGATAATTAACTGCACTGCAGGGTATTTAAACTTATCTACAATGCAGTACATCTCTCCCACACCATTCCTTTGAATGTGTGTCTGGTTTCAATCACATTCCTGCTTGACAGCAGGAATTTACTGCGTATGCGCCTATAACTTCGCCCACCCCTGCTTGCTTGAGTGAGTGAAAAAAAAAATTGTTTATTGTAATTTTTTTATTTTTATTTTCTCCACAAGCCTGCAAAAACCATCTTACTGTATTACGAAATTCAATTTGTGCTGTAGCTTTTGTCTGCGACCCTGTGCGTTTGACTGCACATGGTTGATTTGTGTGCTTTTTACGTAACGTGTTTGGGGGTGTATTATTATGATGAACTGCCTTTTGAAATTAAAGTATGTCTTTAGCTTTGAACTTCATGCGGCTGTCTTAAATTTTTTGAATCTTGCCATTGTGTTCTTAATCCGTCCATAGCCGAGCTTCAAAGCCTCACTGCGCCTGCGTGTAATCCTTTTTTAGATAGGAGCTATTTAGCTGCTTAGCTGCTTAGCTGTGAAGGAAATTTAAACTAAAAGCATGTGATCAGCGCTCAAACCTAAAAACCTATACCTAAATATTAGCTAAAATAACCAGGTGCTCTATAAAAATAATAAAGGGTCCCCTATAGGGAAAACCTTAATTATAATTCCTCACAACCTGTAGTGGCAGGTTTGGGAATGGCTGCCTCAGGAATATAACAACCCTATCCACAAGGGTTGTATACAATGCACAGAGAGATATATGACAAATAACACAGATACAACACAAACAGTGATTCCCTGGCGTACTATCAGATAATAAACCTTTTTTTTTTCCCCTATAGGGGACCCTTTATTATTTTTATTTTTATTTTTATAGAGCACCTGGTTATTTTAGCTAATATTTGGGTATAGGTTTTTAGGTTTGAGCGCTGATCACATGCTTTTAGTTTAAATTTCCTTCACCACTAGTTCTATCCATTATTGCATATCAGCAGCCAACCATTATCACAAACATGTCACTTTTTTCTAGTCGAGCACTTCGTAGTTGTAATCTAGATAAAATATTTTCAGATGATGCAGATGTAGAAAGTATAGATGTAGACACTGAGAATTTAGATACACTCCTTAACAAAGTAGAAAAACTCCTCACACAAGAAATGAGGCAGATCTGGGAAGTGGTAGCATTGAGGAAATATATAGAACACAAGAGAGTACCAAGGGGACTTAGGGTCCTCAAGGTACCCACTCTAGAAACTGATAACGAGATCTTTATGAAAGAGTGGAACAATCTTCTTGACACATGTGCATTCGGTTTAGTCCATCTGTCTATTCAGTACAGAACAAAATCCCTAGAAGTTTTGGATAAAGAGATTATTGAAATCCAAGAAAAATTGGGCCAATTCTCTGATCTCAAAGAGTACAAGGTACTAGATGAAAAGATTACTCAGAGAATAGAAAAATTAGAGAAAGAGGTCATTAGTTCAAAACAGAAAAAATTTATCAGGGATAAAAAAGATTATGAACAGAATAGACAGAGGGACTGGAAAACCGAAAAGAAAGTCAACATTGCAGAGGATACACCCACAGTTGAGGTGCAATCCACTCCAATTAATAAAGTGCTATCAAAGGAAGATATAAAACCAAAATCAAAAAAAGACAATGAAAAAATAGATAAAACATCAAATAGAAAGATGGGACCCCATAGGCCCTACATGGGAGCTAGGCCACAAGCACATGTAAGGGAGGATCACCATAGATACCATGGCCCACCACGAGGAGGGTATTTCAATGGTAATGGTGGGTATGGGCACCATGAGTATTATCATGATGGACCCAGAGAGGCATATAGAGGGTATGATAATAATGTATTTAGATCTAACAATTTCAGGCCCTTTAAATCACCTTCTTTCAATCATGAAAATAACCAACACCAATTGTCTTTTTTAGACCACGACAGGGAGTACAACTTCCCTATACGGAAAAACAGCGAGATAGAAAACGCAGTGGGGAGACAAGACACCCCCAGGTCAGCGAGACGCAAAAGAATAGAGGATTCAGAGGAAAAATAGGTGGAAGAAAGAGAGAGAAAAAGTCAGAGCAGCCAAACCACCGGTAGAGGTTGGTAATATATTCAATATCAGCAGTTACAGAACCACTGAGGTTGAGGAAAAAGTTTTGTCCAGGGGCCTTAACTTTGCTCCCTCTAAGGGACCAAATATGTTTGACTTGTTTATAGATACCCAAAAATTTGTGAGATGGTTAACATTAAAAAAGTACTTTATAAAAGATGCTGTAAGTAGGGAGACTATCCAGAGTAATAATATAATTAGTGAGAGCAGATCGTCCTCCACCACTCAATTTAAAAGACCCTCAGTGTTTTATCCTAAACACGTGAAGGGTAGTTTCTTAGAAACTTTTTCTGAACTAGTCATTCAGGACATGGAAAAGGCAACCAGTGAGTTTAAAATCCCCAAATATAATCTTAGTAAGATAGAAAAAGATGCAGTAAAGAGCCTGGAAAGCAACAAACAAATAGTAATTAAGTCTGCGGACAAAGGGGGAGGCATAGTTATAATGGACTCTGACTATTATAAACAAGAGTCCTTGAGAATCCTAAGCGATGGAACTACATATAAAAAACTGCAGGGCAATCCATCCATAGAGTTTAAGATAGCACTTCAGGAATACCTTCATAGGGGTTTCTTGGATGGAAACATCTCAAAGAGTGAATTGGAGTTCTTGGATGTATTACAGCCAAGGATTCCAATTTTCTATTTTTTTCCTAAGATCCATAAGGATCTTTGGAATCCCCCTGGACGCCCCATAATATCGGGGATTAAATCATTGACATCCAATCTGTCGCAGTTCATTGACTCCACTCTGCAGAAATATGTCCCCAAAATCCCGTCTTTTCTAAGAGACACCACACACGTATTAAATTTAGTTAAGGACCTCAAATGGGAAGATCATTACATTTGGGTCACGTGTGACGTGACGTCTCTATATACCGTCATAAATCATGACCTAGGTATCAGAGCAATCAGAAGGGTGTTAAATCAAGATGATAGTCTTGAACAGGGATTCCGAGAATTTATAATAGAGGGGATACGCTATATACTTACGCATAACTATTTTAGCTATGATAACAGCTTCTACCTCCAGATATGTGGCACTGCCATGGGTACAAGGTTCGCCCCTAGTTATGCCAACATCTTTATGGGCATGTGGGAAGAGGAGCACATCCATTCCGGCGGCCCATTTGGGGCGGGCCTTGTACTATGGAAACGCTATATAGACGACGTGCTATGTATCTGGGGTGGAGGCATCGAGGAACTTGGGGAGTTCCAAAAATACTTGAATAATAACAATATGAACCTAAAATTCACCTTTAACACCAGCCCAACGAGTATAGACTTCTTAGATCTCACATTGTTCATAGAGCGAGGGTCTATTGAGACTAAGACCTTTTATAAAAAAGTAGATGCCAACACATATCTCTTGGCATCTAGCCATCACAACCATAGATGGATTAATAATATTCCCAAGGGCCAGTTCCTAAGAACTAAAAGAAATTGCTCTCAACCAGAAATATTTGAGATGCAGGCCAATGATCTTAAGGATAAATTCATCCAGAGAGAATATAATCCTAATATGGTTGAGAAGGCCTTAGAGAGTGTAAAGGACATTGACAGAAATGACCTTATCTGTATGGACAATAAGAAATCAAAACAACCAGATGGTGTAGAGTTTATCCCCTTCATAACCAAATATAATGGGATGTCAAACAAAATAACACAAATAATTAGAAAACATTGGAGTATACTACATGGGGATGCAATCCTTAAATCAATATTACCTAAACACCCCCAGATAGTGTTCAAAAGGGCCAATAATTTAAAGCTTCAACTATCCCCGAGCTGTCCGTTTAATTCCACAAAAGCACAAAGTACAACATGGCTTAAGGAATTGGACGGATTCTTTACATGTGATAAATGTATTGGCTGTAGGTACAGCACTAAATGCAAGCAATTTCAATCTAATGTTACAGGTATTAAATTTCCCATTAAATCATTCATTTCCTGCAAGACTCCTTTTGTGGTCTACCTGTTAGAGTGCCCTTGTGGACTACAATATGTAGGGCGAACAGGTAGACCATTGAAACGACGTCTTGCGGAACATGTCTATAATATCAAAAAGGGTCTGGAGACACATAGTGTCTCCAGTCACTTTAAAAATAAACATGGACAAAATCCGGAAGGGTTAATCTGCAAAGGGATTGACTGCCCTAAGCAGAATTAGAGGGGGGTGATAAAATCAATCTTATATCCAGACGCGAAAGCTACTGGATATATACCCTCAAAACCTTAACCCCGAGAGGACTCAACATTGAATTTGACCTGGCAGCATTTCTGAGGGATAGTTAGGTCTGTATACTGCTGTTGTTGAGTATTGCCTAACCAGGTTATCTGATTTTTGCAATTAAAGTAATCTCTTTCCACCTCTGAGTCCTATATGCTGTCATTGACAGTGAGCTAGTATAAATAGCCAACTCGCACATTTAAATAATAAGCCACAAGGTTGCTAATTACTTTTTATTTCTATAATTATTAGAGTTTTACTTATGTATTTTATTAGATGCATTGGCACTGATGTATCAATTTTGTCTTTGTAAAGTATTTCACAGCATGCTAGAATGTGATCATTTAGTGCTATTGGCTGTCCAGGCATGAAGTGGTTAAACCTGCTACACACGAATTGCCTGTCATCAGCCAACAAGTGGACAATTAGTAGGAGTTCCCAATCAGACATTCATCCAATGGGAACCCCATGTCAGCTTTGCACAAAGGTATAAAACACCTTAAGTGCCCCCACAGCTCCATTACTCCTGAAGAAGTGACGTCAGAGTCACGAAACGCGCGTAGGGTGGAGCTTGCTGTACGTGCTGCGATGTGCAGACCCTGTGGAAGGAAAGGAGGTTGATTGACGGGGAACGTCATCGGAGGAGGGACTAGGCGCTCCGAGTCGCGGCCACGAAACGGGGAATCACGCCGGCTCCTGCCTCCTCCTGCAATCACTCGGCATCCTTACATGTGAAGCGGACGGCACGTTGTAGGACACGCATAGGGCATTCTGGCATGTGAGTGCATGTTTTTATGCCTGTCTTTTTTAATAATAAATTTATAGTGTTACACTATTGGTGCCCCTTTTTTTTCCCAATCGGTATGGTGATGCTGATGCTGGAAGTGTAAATCGTGATACCAGCAGCAGGAATCAGTCGGAGCCAATCGTGTGGAGATTTAAAGAAACCTTTTGAGGCCCATTCTTATCTATTTTTAAGTAAGTAGATAGCAACGGTGGGGGTGTGGAACATTGACCATAGGGTACTGCGCAATGGTTGTTTCATTTGTATTTCCAGACAAGCGTCCAGTGTAAAAGAACGGGACATTGTGGACTGTGGATCTCTTCTATATCATCTTTTGATTCATGGGACTACTCCAATTCGTCAGGTTTATTATCTGATAGTGCGCCAGGGAATCACTGTTTGTGTTGTATCTGTGTTATTTGTCATATATCTCTCTTAGCTGCTTAGCTGCTTACTGCGCATGAGTCACCCAACCCCCCCCCTCTCCACAGAGTCATTAATTTTTTTAATCTTGCCATTGTGTTCTTAATCCGTCCATAGCCGAGCTTCAAAGCCTCACTGCGCCTGCGTGTGATCCTTTTTCAGATGGGAGCTATTTAGCAGCTTAGCTGCTTACTGCGCATGAGTCACCCAACCCCCCCCTCCACAGAGTCATTAATTTTCTGAATCTTGCCATTGTGTTCTTAATCCGTCCATAGCCGAGCTATAGTACAAAGCCTCACTGCGCTTGCGTGTAATTCTCTTTGATACGGGAGCTTTGAGGCTTTGTTTACGGCAACGTTTTGGAAAATCCCTTCTCGAATTTTATTTGCACAGAGCATCACCTTGATATTATAATAATAATAATAATAATAGCATGTTTATGTATAGCGCTGTTTGTTACAGTATACAGTACGTAGCGCTTTCCAGAGACATTTTGCCGGCACAGGTCCCTGTCCCGTGGAGCTTACAATCTATGTTTTTGGTGTCTGAGGCACAGGGAGATAAAGTGACTTTCTTTTTACGTACTATATTTGGGGGTTGTATTTGGGGGTTTATTGATCAAATTAATATGATGAACTGCCTTTTGAAATTACTGTACTCTACTCTACAGTATGTAATTTCTTTGAACTGCTGCACAACTAATCCTTCATCCCTCCCCCCACGCACACAAACTCTTTTCGACAGACACCTCCACAGAGTCATTCATTTTCTGAAGTTAGTCATTGTGTTTTTAATCCGTCCCTAGCCGAGCGTCAATCGCCTCACTGCGCCTGCGTATACTCTAAGCCTCATTGAGATGGGAGCTAGCTGCTTACAGTGCATGAATCACCCAAGCCCCCCCCTCTCCACAGAGTCATTCATTTTCTGAAGTTAGTCATTGTGTTTTTAATCCGTCCCTGGCCAAGCGTCAATCGCCTCACTGCGCCTGCGTGTACTCTAAGAATCTTTGAGATGGGAGCTAGCTGCTTACTGTGCATGAGTCACCCACCCCCCTTTCCACAGAGTCTTTCATTTTCTGAAGTTAGTCATTGTGTTTTTAATCCATCCCTAGCCGAGTGTCAATCGCCACACTGCGCCTGCGTGTACTCTAAGCCTCTTTGAGATGGGAGCTAGCTGATTACCGCACATGACTCACCCAACCCCTTCCCCCAACCATTTGAGGCTTTGTTTACGGTAACGCTTTGGAAAATCCCTTCTTGAATGTGAAATGTAAATCTGATTTGCACAGCATTGTGAGAATTGAGAGTAAAAAAAACCATTAACTGATTCATGTTGTTTTGTCATTCATTCTTATACTGTAGGGGTGTGGGGGGGTGGTTGTTGTCAATGATTATGATTATCAGGAATGTGAATAAATATTTATTTTATTTTTTCAGGAACCAAAAAATACAAATATAAAAATAATCATGAATAATACATAATGCAGTCTTTATTAAGTTCTTCTGGCAGATTGAAATTTGATAAACATTTAGAAAACATTTGTAAAACATGGAGAAACATGAATTATGCACATTTCTAAGAATATTATTTAATAATATATATACTGTAATGTATAATATATATATAAACTATATATAGTTCATTGAGAGAGGAGAGGTTTTGTGTACATCAATACTGCTGTTTATATACTGTACATTTTACTGTACATAAAATACGTGAATGAGACCGCAATCACCATTGTAGATAAATGCACAGGGTGGAATGACAGGTGCTTGAAGGGTATAAATACAGTATTACCAGTGTTGATCAAAAAGGGTTGATCAGAAAGAATCCCCTTATATAAAGCACTCATATATCATTCATATTGTAGAGAGTAGACAACAAATGGTCCTGCAGTAAATTACTACAAGTCTGTCAGGTTGACCAGAATCACCGCGGATATCAAAAAATAATAAAATTTTATTAATTCTACATAGATGATTAAAAACACATATATATTGTTAAAAATCCCTATTGTGGCTGATATGGATAATAGAAATTAAATAGGTATGATACCATATATCACCATATCATGACTCTCAGGAGTAGCAACTGGTCTTAATGTCTTTAACCAAAGGGTTGCAGAAAAAACGGTATATATCGATAGGTCAGCAGATATCAAATATCAAAAATCACAATAGGTGTTGTGGTCTCTGACTGGAGTATAGAATAGATTGCTGCTATGAATCATTTGTGAGTTCATAGGACAAATACATATAATCACGTTATCACTATAGTGTATAATTACAAGCATTTGCTTGTTATATTCCTTTGGCCGTCTCTTGAAGCTACTAATGGCCTGATTGTCAGAGTATCACATCTATATTGCTGTGGTGTGTAACATCTATGGCATAGGTAGGTGAGTATGCTCAATTATATATAGATGGTCATCAAAGCCGCTATAGTGTAACCGTAGGTATATAACAATATATGTATAGTCTACAATCATATAACGTCCCTCTATTGTATCAGTAAGTACAGGTTATGTTGGAATATGGTACCGCCAAGTAGCGCTGATAGTATCACATGTAACCTGTCTTGTCCTGAATAACTAGGAGACGCTAAGCTGCCAAGTATGCCGCTTAGATCAATACAAGCCTGCTCGTGATCCCAGTTGCTGAGAGTCGCCACTCGAGTAACGTCACCGCTGTGACGCCCTACGTCCCGACGCACGTTTCACGTGTCCACCACGCTTCTTCAGGGGGAGGAGGGATAAGTATCTGATATCCCCGATGGTGGTTTTATACCCTCAGACAGGAATAAATTATTCTATCCCAGTGCCACGATAGGCGGGATAGAAGCCAATCGGTTCACATCCACTACAGGGGGTGGAGGGAACCCAGGGAGTATACATAAACGAATTAACCTCTTAGATGTCAAATTGTACCTGTGTAGTCACGTGTAGGATGTGGAGAATAGGAGAGGTGGGTAAGTATATTAACAGAGTCTCATCATTCGGCTATAGAACAGAAATGGCCACAATTGCGATATTGGTACTAAATTAATAAATTCAATAAATTTATATGTGTGTGTGTTTATTTGGCGTGTTTACATTTATTATGTGTTTGTAAGGATGTGTCAACATATATATAGCAACCAGTATATAATAGTTATTGCAGGTGTTGATTTATGAGTATTAGCTACTAAAGGTATATATTAGTAAAATTGGGGGGGGAGAAGTGATTATGTGGTTAGTGTGCTATTAGCCGTGGGACAATACAACATGTGGGATGGATTAAAGAATATACCAATTGATTGGAATAGGATTAAATGGGGTAACCAGTGTAGGAATGTGACTCACATAATATATTTAATAATATATATACTGTAATGTATAATATATATATAAACTGTATATATATATATACAGTATATATATATACAGTATACATAGTAATATTCTTTTTTCTGTCTTTATCTTGTTCCTCATTCCGTATACAGTACAGTAGTTCATTGAGAGAGGAGAGGTTTTGTGTACATCAATACTGCTGTTTATATACTGTACATTTTACTGTACAAACAGATTAGACCGGACACAAAACCCCACCTCCCCCCAGGCCACCCTTTTTTCCTGAAACGACAAGAGAACAAAAAATTAGTGCAGTTATGTGCGTACTGTATTATGGCATTGTGTGATGTGTAGTACTACTGTAGATGGCTGGTGCTGCTTTCTCTGGAAATTAAAAAATTGAGCAGTTACACTACCGACACGCTTTATCACTCTGCGGCCAGATCCGCAAGCCGGGAGATTTCCCGGCTTGCTAGTGGCCGCCCCTCGGCGTGCCGCGCGTCATAGACGCGCGGTCACGCGTCTTCGGGAGCGTGCGCCCCCTGCACGCACGCGCGTCCAGGGGCTCCCCGCGGGACAGCGGCAGGGGGTTCCGGGGGACCCGGCGGACCCGGCAGCGTTAGGGAGAGCGCCCCGATCGGAGGGCGCTCTTCCGCTGCTTCGGCGCGCGCCCGTCACTCTCGGGCGCGCACCAGGCTACTGCTGCGGCCAAGAACGGGCAAATGCTTGAATAAACTTGGCCGCAGCAGTAGTTGGCAGTTACTGTAGTACTGTCAAACTAGTCTATACTGGAACTACTGTATACTCTGACTACTGTTAAATACTATGTACTGTAACCTGATGGCTGGTGCTGCTCTCTCTGTAAAGAAAAAACTGTAACTACTGTATACTCTGACTATTGGGAAAGAAAAAATCTGTGCCATACTTACCTGTATCATACTGTACTTACAATACTACAGCACAGTACTACTTTCCTGATGCTTGCCCTTAGGCGCGATGACAATGGGCAATACAGTGGCAATATGGTCTATATATTTATTGCAGCGTTCCACGGTGAGTACATCGTTCCAAAAACTCATTATGCCTTTCAACAACTCGTCATTTTTGGAGGGTTTCGCCACTTTCCGGATATGGTCCTTCAGCTGATGCCAGATCATTTCGATCGGATTGAAGTCTGGCGATCTGTCATTGGAATAAAAGGACAATTAGTTTAAGAGATACAGTACTCCGAAAAAACAGTGGGAAAAATATGAGACACGGTTACCGCACTTACTCCGCTGGCGTCTTCACCCAGTTGATACCACGCTCAAGGATATGCGCTGTTGACGCGGTGTGCTTTGGATCGTTGTCCTGGTAGAAACGGTGACCATCCGGGAACTTGCGTGTGATGTATTGCACTATCTCAGGGACAATGTTGTCTTGGAAGAAAGCTTTATTCATGATTCCAATAGCAAGAAAAGAAAAGTGCTCAAAAAACTGCACAATAGTACAGTACAGTGCATACAGTAAGGCTACACTAGTACAGTACAGTGCATAAGGCTACATTATATTTGATATATTTTACCTTCAAAGATGACAATGCATCCTGGTCCACGCCTAGAGATGGCACCCCACACATGCAGCTTCACGGGGTGTTTTGGCCGCGGCTTCAAAGATATGAGGCCTTTTTTGTGGAATGCAAAGCTTGCAAATCTCTCCAGCGACACAGTAGACTCATCAGTGAAGATGCAATCCTGGAACGTTTCCTCACTGTCGGTTTATGCCTGGGCCTGGACCACTCTTTTGATTTTGATTGCGTCCCGTATCATGGGGTACGCTCTGTAATGACAAGGAATAAATAATTTTAGCGGTACAGTACAGTTTCCTAAACAACACTTTTACCTCCTGTACTGTCCAGTACTAACCTCACATGTCCATATTTCCATCCAATGCTGCGTCTCATCTTCTTTATGCTGGTCTCGGATACAGTGAGATTGTGATTTTCCTGCAGAGTGTATTTGACCCTTAATGCACTCTTCTTATCATTCTCCTCACTTATTTTGTCCACCAGAAGAGTTGTCTCCCTACAATGTAAAGAAAATATATTGTTTTGTTAATATGCAGCAATATAAAAATTATATATACTGTTGTACTGTAATATAAATATAAAAAAAAAATATACCGTTATATAAATATAAAATATATATATACTGTTGTAATATAAATATAAAAAAATATATACTGTTGTAATATAAATATACAAAATATATATACTGTACTGATATAAATATAATTATACAAAATATATATACTGTACTGATATAAATATAAATATACAACATATATATATATACTGTACTGATATAAATATAAATATACAAAATATATATACTGTACTGATATAAATATTAATATTCAAAATATACTGTTGTAATATAAATATAAATATACAAAATATATATACTGTTGTAATATAAATATAAATATACAAAATATATTTACTGTTGTACTATAAATCAACAGAAATAACAAAAATATTAGATTTAAATTAAAATTAAAAAAATGTTTGTTGTATAAATATACTTACGCGTTAGTTACCCTTGGTGCCCTTTTGCGATCTCTGTTTTTTCCGTATGCATGATACAGTAGCTCATGGTTTTTGCTGGCACAACGAGGCCAGAAGTAGCTAACGAGCGTTGAATAGCAGCAATTCGGTGTCCGCTCGTGTACATCTCCTTAATTCGCATGCTGAGATCCTTGAAAATCTTTTTAACAACCATTGCTGCGAGTAGAAAGAAATACAAACACAAGAATGTATATTCGATGTTTAGTCGATGTGTATTCAATGTGCAGTGAATCCACAAAATGGATGGTGTATTTATACGGTAATGACTCACATTAGAGTACGCCAACTTTCAACACCTGTACCTCGCTGCCATGCATAAAAGTTACACACTTTGCATAGCCCACCACTCGATGATCTTTATCTGAACTTGCCCTTGTCCAGATACTGCATTACTGTATGCCATCTGCTTCCATGGATCAACCCTGATTCTACGGATGCAGGAACCCACTCGCCTCTGCCGTGCCTGTCAAGCAGAAAAAGCGAAAGGCGGTTGCCGTTTCCACGCCAAGGCAAAAGCAACAGGCCAAGGCCTATAAAGAAAATCTTCTGCTGACCCCAAAGGCTAAGGTTTTCATAGACGTCAGCCTTATTATGTCAAGAAGATATACGGTGATGTACTCTCGACGCAAAACGATTGGCAGCCAACCCATTGAATCCGCAGACCTCTTCCTCACATACGCTTCGACGACTCTGCCGCTGCTGTCCAGGAAATTTTCAGCCCGTCTTCTCCACCCCTCGTCCTCGACGCTGCCGCCGCTCTCCCGGAAACTTACAGGCTATCCTCTCCAGTTCTATCTGACGACGCTGCCTTTGAAATCCACGGGTCACTTTCTCCTTTGCTCTTAGACAACTCTGCTTCTCGCCCGGAAATCCAAAGGTCACTTTCTCCATCCCCCTTCGACGACGCTGCCGCTTCTCCTCTACCGGATATCCACAGGTCACCTCCTCCACCCTTCTTCGACGTCGCTGCTGCTTCTCTCCATGGAACCCCCATCTCATTTTCCGTTGCACCCATCCACCCAGATTTCCAGACGCCATGCACAAGAAGCAGCTCGTTAGACCGGATGCTGAATGGGATAACTGTGGATCTCCCCGGGAACTTTATTGTGCTAGCAAAGATAGATTTGCTTCTGGAGACCATGCTAAATGTGGAGCAACGGATCATACATATGGATCAACGGATGGATCGAAGGATGGAGAAGATAGAGGCTGACATAGCGGGTATACATTATTTGCTCAGTCTTAATGCCCCTGTTTCCCCAATGCTGGAACAGGGGGTTGACATGGATGTGATGAATGGGACCTTCGACCCCCTTCCATCACCAAGCGCACCCCCTCCACCAGAAGATGTAGTGTACATGTATGTCGTTGAGGAGGACATGACAACCCCGTCAAGACCACGCCAGGAGACAACACGGCGACCAAGACCGGAGGAAAGCTTCCTCCCAGACAACCTACCATCGCCCGTCTCCTCAAGCACACCCGCTCCCAAAAGACCTACATTTGCTCGCATCGATACGGTGCCCGACATCACCCTGTGCGATCTGCCACTGGTGCTCAGGAAGAAGTATAGGGTGAAGAGTGCTGGTGCACCCCACAAGTATACCTTGTTACTTTTTAAGCACCATGTTCCCTACTCGTTGTACTGCGACTGGGCCTTCAAAGTGAACTACGAAGGAAATCACGTAAAAAAGGTGCTTCCTGACAATTTAAGAAAGAACATTCTGGATGAAATGCAGCGCTTTAATCCAATTACAGATCCTGTAATGAAAGGCGTTCGAGACTGCATTAATGGCATTTTGCGCCATGCAAGGAATCGGCCATGGACGGACAATGTGGAGGACTTTCTGTAAGACCATACTGTTGTGCTGAACTGTATTGTACTATACTGTACATGTTTTGACCTGCTGTACTTGAATAAAGGAGATGTTTTTGTGTGTTTTTTTACTTGTATTTATACAGAAATGTTTTAACTTGCTGTCCACACACATAGGACCTGCACAATTCCAGTCCCTGAGGGCCTCAAACAGGCACGGTTTTCAAGGTTGTCCTGAAAACCTGCCCTGTTTGCTACCCTCGAGGACTGTAGTGGTGCAGGTCTGACTGACAGTTTTGCTCACCATCCCACTGTACTGTATATGTTTCTTTAATAAAGGAGATGCTTCGTTTGTATACTGTATTTTATTAATACATTTTTTTTGTAATCACAGGTAAGACCATACTGTTGTGCTGAACTGTATTGTACTCTACATAATTTGACCTGCTGTACTTAAATAAAGGAGATGTTGTTGTGTGTTTTTAACTTGTATTTATACAGAAATGTTTTAACTTGCTGTACACACACACAGGACCTGCACAATTCCAGTCCCTGAGGGCCGCAAACAGGCACGGTTTTCATAGGTTACCCTGAAAATCAGCCCTGTTTGCTGCCCTCAAGGACTGTACTGGTGCAGACTGTTTTGCACACCATCCCACCGTACAGTATATGTTTTGACTTGCCGTTCTTTAATAAAGGAGATGTTGCGTTTTGTTTATTTTATGAATAAAGAATTTGTTTTTAAAACATGTGACTGTAAACCATACTGACTGACATAAATGTTTTTCACAACTGTAGCAGTAAACCATACACCTGTTGATGTTTTGAATTGCTGTGCACTTCAAATGTTTCTACATTGTACAGTATTTGTAAATAAATGTTTTTGTACTTACTCCACCAATAAAAGAACACGTTTATTTGTTTTACATTGTTCCATTGGCTCCTTTGCTACTGTAATAAAATACAGTGTTTCTAGAATGTCGAGGCATACTGCACTGTATACTGTAGGCATGCTCAGTATAAGAGTAGTAAAAAAAATAGAAGACACATACTGTACTGTACTGTATGTACTGGCACTGTAATACATGTAGAATAAATGCATAGTTTTTATTTTTTCGGGTTCATTACACAGTATACTGTATATAAAAAAGTATTGTATACTGTACGGCCGGAAAACATCAGCATACTGTTTCAGGTACAGTATTCTATCCTAATAAATAACAACGGCCACTAAACTGTACACTCCGGTACGTGGCTTTTTAAATCCGATTCAGCAATGTGCAGGCATTGTTACACAAAGCGATATTAGCCATAGAAATCCCTCAATTAGACGTTTTCTTTTCTGAGGAAAAACAAAAAGAAAAGTTTTACTGTAATGGTCAGCCCCCTAAAGACGCTCCCAGCCAGTCCCACCAATAATTTTCTCGGGGGGCGTCTCCTGTTCACATGCGCACGCGCCTACCGTCGATGTAATGACACGCATAAGCGTTTCAAGAAGGTTCCAATGCGCATGCGCCTAGCGTTCCACCAATTGTTCAGTATCTGCAGTACAGTACTGTAGAAGCCGCTCAGCCAATGATATTGCTTACAGGAGAATCGCTTGACTTTCGAATCGCACCGATATTGATACTGCATTGTCAAAATAAAAAAAAACACAGAAAATAATACGGCAACAATACTAACAATACTCACCATAGAATTTCCCATTCATCTGGCGCCGGCGCCGGTCCACTGCCAGTCCAGTGTTTTTGATCATCCACGTCGATAGTTTGCAGTGGGACTAGTCCACCTGTAGTCAGCTGATGAGGCTGGAAATTGCTTAGGTACATGCAAGCTTGATCGAAACTGCACGCGAAATCTGGCTCAGGCTTGCTGGATAGACAGCAAGGGTTGTCACTGACGGTGGGACCGTCATTGGAAGCCGTTGCTGGTGCATTGTTTGGCAGAGACTGTCGTTTCTTAGTTGGTTTTAACACGACCCTACGCCTTTTGCCATCATCATGATCATAGATACAGGAAAAAGCCGGTGATACACACCAATACCCTCCAACAAATTGTGGCTCAATACGATAAAAACAGGGATCGCTACATAACCTTTTCCTTATTGCACGCTTCCATGTATGAGGAGCTGGCGACAATTTGTAAAAGTCATAGTTTTCGACAAAATACTGATAAATTTGAACAACTGTTGCCATCTTATCCTCTGTTGCATTAATCGCGGCCCATATCAAATACGCGTAACTTCTGTCTGGTTTTTGGAAAGCGAGCTGCACTTGAACACTCATGGTGGGCGGAGGGTCTCTGGAGAATACTGTAACCGAAACTGGTCTTTGTCTTTCTTTAATATGAAAAGCCTAAATTGATAAATTTTTGCAACCTCTTCCTTCAGTCTTAAGGCCAAGTTACAATAGCACACTGTGGTATCTTTTTTACACGAAACACCTGCAATCGATACATTACTGAAGCGCATGCGCATTACAATTCATGAATATCTGCCATCTGGCGGACACGCAAAGAATTGCAACCTATTAAATCCGAACCATTCTCAATAAACGCATCAACCGCGCGTCAACCGCGCATGACCCGTGGCTGAGAACGCAAAATGAATGCGGCATGCTCAAGGTGAAGTGCGTCGCATTCCAGGAACAAGCCAGGGAAAAACCGGCGATGTGTTAGACTCAGATGAGCCGCAGCAGTATGTAGGAGGAAGCTGATTCTTGAGGTTTAGACATCCGTATGGGATGCCGGTATGTTGGGGCTGTTTGAAAGTCCTAGTCACATGGGTCGTGACACAGATAATTTAAACTTTCAGGAGATACTGGCACCCCATAGAAAGGCCTGTATCTCTGGAAGCAGGGGGTCCGTGGACCTGAAATTGATGCTGTTCAACTCTGGTGACACCCTGATTCAATATTGCGTACTAAAAATAAAATTGTGAGATCTGCTGTAAGAGCTGTGTGGGGAGACACAGAGAGAGGGACTGCTTCTTTCTGCTCTCTCTGCACAGCTCTTACAGACTATTGGGGCCCATTAGGATTAATGCAGTTGGAGTCCCATTTAGAAGCAGGGACTCCCGCTGCTTTAATCCCTTCTGGGAAATGTACTCTCAGCTGGGTTCATGATAGAGGTGAGCAATGAGGCGGACGCATTTGGGTTGTGCTCCATCCGCTTCACATTGAGCCCAAGCCAAAAGTTAATAGCACTACATCTGGGCAAGACAGGTTAAAATTATCTTTAAACATTGATGGTTAGATACACAATAAATGTCCAGAATGGGTCAGTTAAGGGTAAAGTCATGAAATTATACTATATTCATGACAACATGAAAAAATCTATTCAAATGCAGGTTTACATGTTCACCATTGTACATATCTAACTTTATTCAATCTACTACTAAGAAGTAATTTTATGGAAACATTTCCATTGCTCTTGATAAAAAACATTTGATAGCCTGAAATGTGAAGTTTCTCATTCTAAATGCGCAGCCTGTTACATTTTAAAAAAAATTTTGGTAAGGTATTACTTTGATATGGCTATTTTCAGAGTTTGAGTTAGATTTTTATGGTTGTAATTATTTATATTTACTTATTACACAATGAATGTATATTATTGTGGTCATCAACATTTCCTTTACTGTGATCATAGTACAATGTGATGTTTATATTGAATATACAGTATAATTTTTCTTGAACATCAATTGGTGTCGTGATTTTTCATGCAACTAGCTGTTCTATTTTTTGATATTTTAATAATGGCTCGTTGCATTCACTGCTCAAAATTGTAACGCTTTTAAAGCAGCTAACAACATCCAATACCCATTGTTAACTCAAGCTATCTACTGTATGATCAATCCTCTTAGAAGATTCAGAATATGTCACATCTCCTCAAAATAATTTCTTTAGTCCAAGCTGTGTGAAATAATAGTAAAAAAGTAATACACTGATATTCCAAAGGACCTTTTAAATTACATTTTAATGCCAAAATAGCCAACATGACAACCTGATAGGAAGCCCCCATGACTTCTAAAAGTTGTAATTAATTGTCATTAGATAAAATGTAAAGTGCTGCAATAGTTTTGGACACTGCAACATGTTTTGTAGTGTACCATGACATGACATTGATAGATTCTTTAAGCCACTGTAATCCCTTTTAATAACTGGCAGATACTTTGTGCACCGGCATTCTGCCATCCTAACAGATGTGCATGAATGCAGACCATCGAGAGACCATGCATGAACATCTAAAACATTTGTTGAGGGCAAAGTCCTTAGCCAAGGATGTTAAATGACTGACAAAACCTAGATTACAGTATGGATTTTTGGAAAGCAATTGTACAGTGCCTCAGGTGTGAAATGAAATAATAGTGAAGACAATAGCATCATATGAAAACTAAATAAATTACATTTACTGTATGCTAAATTATGGGCACTCAATGCAATAAGTTTACTAAATTCCAAATGTATTATAGACTTACATTACTTGTAATATTTGCTTATAAACATTTTTTTTTAAATATTTAAGAAAAAAAAAACATAATTGTTTAATTTATTTAAATTTATACCAGGGTTTGATAAAATGATGTTCCAGTGGTATGGTCATTTGCTTAGTATAGCAGGGCCCTGGGTATACGGCGGGTTCCGTTCCAGAGGCCCGCCGTATAGTGAAAATCACCGGAAAGCGGATCCGGCGATTTTCAGTGCTGCGCATGCGCAAACCTTCATTTTCGCCGTTCTGCGCATGTGCGATCAATACGCTGCGCACGCAACCTGCGGTCTGCACATGCACGCCGGGCGCACCCGCCTGTTCTGCACATGCGCGATTTCAAATTCAACATGGCGTCCCCCTTATCGGTGCCGCCGTATCAGTGGATCGCCGAAAAGCGGAGCGCCGAGAATCGGGGTCCTGCTGTATTACTAATAAAATGTGATAACTAATAATATATGGCATTATACTTATTATATGCTTCAATTATAATCCAATAAAAAAAGGAAACATTTATTGTTTACATTTTATAAAACCTTTTTGTAGGCTCAACATACTGTACACTCACAACTTTGGCAAATTGCATATTTTTTCTTCAATTCTAACAGTTGTATGTTACTGTTACAGGACCTTAACCCTGTCTTAAAGGGCTTCAATAGAAAGCCTGTATTAGTTTGATGAGTCCAGCAGGGAGCTGGTTAATTGCAGCTACAGACAATAACCAGTCCCCAACTGGCTAATCCAACAGGTAGAAAAGCCTCCTGCTTGAACTGCAGGGGATTGCTCTAGCACATGTGAGATGTATGCTGAGAGAGAGAGAGAGAACCCAGAGGACCAGACCTCTATTCCAGGACACAGTGGTTATAGGAACCTATCAGAGGTTGCACCCAAGGGGGCACCAGCCCAGACCCAGACTGCTGGAATGCACCCCTGATAACAAGTATCTCTTTAGATTTTGGATTAGAGGCTGGTAATAAGCCTAGCCTCCCAGCCCTTCAGATAGGGACTTCGAGAGTGAGTTAGCCCTTACAAAGGGATAGCCTGTTTGTTTATTCATAAACTGGCTCAAAGCTGTATTGTTTGACTATATGGACTAAATAAAAGCCAAGGTTTATTTTCCCCAGCATATGTCTCCCTTGTTATACCTTTGCACTTGTCTCCTAAAATTACATGAAAACATTTTTATTAAACAGATACAACATTTATAATATTAACCATACAAATCTAAAAACTAAACTAAAGGAACTCAACAGGTCTTCCTGAAACAAAAACGTAGATATGTATAGTTTTAGCTCTCAGAACGTTTACCCTGATCTGTTGGGTTGTCGTTTTTCTTTTATTTATTTATTTTTGTAGCTCAAATTTAATTTCCATTTTGTACAGCAAAAAAGCAAAAATTTAGAACAATATATGAAATAAGATACATAATGTACATATGAAGAATAGGTTTTTGCTGATCCTCGATTTTGTTGTCTACAAGGAACTGACGGGAGAGAGCATCAGATTTGGTATTTTTAGAACCCGGAAGAAAAGAGATAATAAAAATGAATCGTGAATAGAAAGTGAACACCTGGCTTGACAGGCCACTAAGCGTCGAGCACCCTCGACGCACATTCTTGTGGTCAGTGAGAATAGTGATATGGTTCTCCGTACCTTTCAACAGATGTCTCCATTCCTCCAGAGCTTATTTGATTGCAAAAGGTTCCCGGTTACTGACGTCATAGGGGCCTATGCAGTAAACAGCAATAAGCCCCTTACCCTTATCGCCAGCTTCTCGCCAAAAAGCCTACAGCAATTCAGTAAGCCCAGAGAAGCTGGTAATAAGAGCAAAAATAGCCAAAAAAAATAATTCGCCAACTGTTCTGCGATAAGAAACTTCTCGCCGCTCCTCACCAGCTTTTCCAACTCGCTGTATTCTAGTAGCCCCGATCAGCTTCTCGCAACTGATAACCGCTCTAGAATGGCGACTTTCTCTCCAAATCGCCTCTGCAAATTACGTTGGAAAGAAAATGGGGAGAAGCAGCGTATGAGAGGCGAGACAGGATTTAGAAAAAAATAGGCCTTTTTGCTGCATCAGATTGATGCCGGGGATCTCCGAAGCTGATACCCATTAATATCAGCACCGAAGACCCCCGGCATGAATCCAATGCATGAAAAATGAATTTACAGGCAACTTCTTTACCTTACCGGTTTACCGCTAAGGCAATTATGGGGTTAACAACCAGTGCAAGGCTTATTGTGGGACGCGAGGGTGAATGAAAGTGTTATTTGGCCCTTGGTGGTATTTTGGCCTTGCGGGGGTATTGCGGGTGGACTTAACCCCTTCATTACATTAGCAGTTAATACCGCTACAGTAATGAAGGGGTTAACTGTCACGGTGGACTGATCTGATCAATAATTTTATATTTTGGGGTTCGAGATTGAGCACACAATTTGAACAAAATAAACTGACATTTATTTCCTTACTAGACAGACACACGACAACCTTAGAATATACTTGACAAAAACACTTACTGAGGGAGAGAATGGGATAGAATGTCCAGAAGTAAAATGAAGCCCGGAATTTTGTCTTTTAAAATGCGTGTCCTATGGCAAGGGGTGCACAGTTCCAGACCAATAAGTCCGTGAATATGACAAAGTTCGTTCTGGCCCGTTGGGGTTCGTTAGATAACCCCCAACACAAACGAAATCCTGAAGCAAGAGTTGTGTCCTTGGTTCCGTTATAATTAACTCGTTGCATTCAGGAATTTTTGCTGCTGCTCTCATCCACTGGTAGAAGCAAAGTGGAAATCCGTTCACATTGTAGAACAAAAACGAAAGACGAAAATAGCTCGGGGGGCATTTATATAGGATCTGAGATCATATCTCCAACATACCCACCCAATCCCTCTTGTGGGAATTTTCCCATTCACCAATCCCCAACTTGACCACAGTTTGCAGATTGGGCACTATAGGGATTTCCGGTTAATACAGCTTAGCATATGTGTACTCCCCTTTTTACCTGTCATCTCCCAGACTGGGAGGGGGACTCAGGTTGTGACCCAGATGGCTAACAGGATCTCCTATTCTGCGGGCTTCCCAGCTAATTCACATATCCTGGCCCTGGGGCTTTCATTTGCAACAGTTCCATAGACCCATATGCACTGCCTCAGCATGGGGTCTATGAAGTCTGCATAGGGAAGTGTCCCAACTCATGGGTGTTAAAACATTTGGTCCCTGGGTGCATTACAATGACAGTAGAAAAAGCCTCATCCTGTCTGTACATTTAAAACTGCAGCAAAAAATACACTTTATTAAAAATACATGTTTTACTTGTCCGAAAGTTATATTTTTAATATGTGTGTGCTTGGGGTGTTACTCTGGGGCTGCACACCAAATTTCAGGGTGCTAGTCCTTCCCGTTCCCGAGTTATGGCTTCTCCTTGAGCTGGCAATGCTGGGATATGGGGCTTCTCACGTCAATTGACTTGCGGTTAACCGAGTGCCCACGTCAATTGACCGAGTTCCCACTCCAATTGCCGGCTGCCTTGTAAGTTATGCTTCTAACCGGGACGGGGATACATTGTATCCGATAACCACTTGAGACTGAAAACCGCAACCCTTTGATTCAATTGACCTCGCGGTTGCGATTTCCAGCCTCAGTAATGGATACCTATACCTTTCAATGGAATAAAGAGACCGCGCCACGCTTCTCCAATTAGCTTGCAGCTTGGCTCGCGCAGCGGCATCTTGTGTTCAAACACCAGTAATGCAGGTATTTGGTGTAATACATTACCGCATTCCTATACAATCCTGCAAAATGGGGACAATAAGGGAAAGAGGGAAAAACAGTACATGTACTGCATATAAAATTAACCCCTTCATCCCCAATACGAAATAGGTGTAACCAGCCGAGCATACTGCCTTTATTAATGTGCTGATTACCCTAAATTTCATTACATTAACCCCTCCTGCTACCCATCCGCAAGGCCTAAACACCTATCCTTTGGGCTAATAGCCCCTTCACCCACCACCACTACCCACAATAAAAATAATACGCACAACAACCCCACTACCCACCTCCTAGGTCCCCAATAAACATTACAATATTTAATAAACGCCAATACACCACCCACCTCCTGTGCCCCCACATAATGTAAAACCAATGATTTATTATTTGACACACAGGATTAATACTCCAGGCTGGCGGGGGTCCCAATGGGTGTCCGCAGGCCCCACAGTGCACCCTGGGGGGTACCCATGGGTGTCTGGGGGCCTCTGGGAGGTCCCTGCTAGGCTCCGAGGGCTTCCAGGTGGCACCTGTGGGTCCCCACTGGCCCTTATGTGGTCCACAGGTGGTCCCTGCTGGTGTCTAGGCATCAGCGGGGTCATTCCCATGGGTGACTGGGGGCCCTCAGGTGGTTCCCAGGGGGTGTCTGGGGCCCTCGGCTTGTCCCTGCGGGTACACAGGGCCCCCACAGCTGTGAGGGCCTCAGTTCTTCCCTGCAGGTGTTCCCTATGGGTCCTCAGGTGGTACCCGTGGGTCCCCGCAGGCCTGAGGTACCAAAACCTATATGTAAAAAAATAAAACATGGCCTACATTTAAATCCATACACAACGCACCCCGGAACCAAAACACATACATTACAGTAATGGGCAAAATAACTATTATCCAGGTATGGTTAATAGATTATTTGCCCATTATTAAACACAACATTAGACATGCAGCATAAATAAAGTAAATAAATATAGTTCTACTTACCCCTGCCAATGTGAAGGGCGTCTTCGTCAGGATTCTGCAGGTCCCTGTCCTCCTTTGCAAAAAAGAATACATAGCAAAATACATTCTAATGTATCCTAACCCCTTAATCCACTTACCGGCTAAAAACCGCTATAGTAATTAAGGGGTTAACCACCCTGCCCCGTTACCCACCCCAGACCCACTGTACCCACAAGGGTACCCATTGAGTAGTAAAGTGGTACATCATATCCATATAATAATACGGGCCTGATAAGCCACTATTGCACTCAATGAGCACCCTAATCAAATTACATTAATGCACAAAACACACAATAATAAAACATTCCAAAACACCGAAACACACCAATTCAATAAATAAAAACAGTACCCAACAAATGCAATCCGTACCCAACAAATGCACCCAACAAATGCACATCCATTCGAAAAACATTTCCATACATTGAATATTTTACTTAACTTTAGAAGTGTTGGCCCTCCAACTCCCGGGGATACAGGAAGCTCACGTACTGTTAAGGCCTCAAACTGCATCCGATGCCATCTGCCATAAAGATCTGATCAGGTACCCAATTCTTCTTTCTTTTATCTTTAATCTGCTTTTTCTTTCTTCTTCTGTAATTATTTCTTTATCTTCTTAATCGTCTGTCTTCTTCTGTCAATCCAAAAAACCCCATGGTAGATCCCAACCAATGTTGTCTCGTCGTCTTCTTGGGCTCAAATGAGGCGTCACGGCCTTAAATATGGCTTGTGATGTCACATTTAGGCGGGATCTGGTTAAACAGGCATCTGATTGTATTTTTTTATGACGTCATTTAAACGGAATGATGCCAGCCAATCAGAATGGCTGTGCTTCATTTCCCTTTAACATGACGTCACTAAATCCAAGATGGCCGGCGTCACATGACATTTCAGCCAATCAGATCATGGGAACTTAATCCGCAACGTGATTGGTTGAACAACACTATGTGACGGAGTCATTTTAGGTCAAGTATGTGACGTCATCCAAAGGGAGTCACATGGTGTACTAAAACAAATCAGATAGGAGATTTAGGGGGCTATACACTAAGCTCTATGGCTTTGCGATCTGATTTGGCCAAAAAGCAGGTTCGTTAAAAAGTCCGTTACAGCTATACGCTATGGTAATGAAGCTGCTTGAATGTATTTTTAATAATAGTGTGCGGGAGCAGGGGGTCCCCTGAGCTGAACCGCATTGATTTCTGCCTCAGAGACCCCCTGGTTCCTGAGTTACAGGCCCCGGTATGGGGCATCGGAGGCCAATGTCGCCGCCATCTTTATAGCATCCAAGACGCGACGTGGGCTCTATAAAATGGTGTCCGCACTGGCACCGATGCCCCAAACCGGGGCCTGTAACTCGGGAAGCATGGGGTTTCTGAGGCAGAAATCAATGTGGTTCAGCTCAGGGGACCCCCTGCTCCCGCACAATATTAATAAAAATACATTAATGCAGCTTTATTACCTTAGCGGATAGCAGATAAGGCAATGAAGGTGTTAAGGCACATTAGCATGTTTATTGGGGACAATTGCCCCCAATAAACAACACACATCCCCCCCGCCCCCTAACACATACAGTACTGTAATGGGCAAAATTACTATTATCCACATATGGATAATAATGCATTTGCCCATTTTAAATACATATAAATTACAATAAATACAGTAAAAAAAATTTACACATATGTTTTACAGGCACCCACGATGAAGGCCGTCTTCATCCTCATATTCATTCTGCCCATGCCCCTCCGGTGCTGCAAAACATGCACAACAATCACAATAGCCAATGTAATGTCCCCTAACCCCTTAATCACCATAGCGGCTATTAACCACTACAGTCATTAAGGGGTTAACCCACCCTCACCCACCACTCGGGAGGCCTACATACCCTCCCCCACTAACCCCCCACCCCGTGAGGCCTAACCACACTAACCCACTACCCACAAGGAGGCCTACCCACATACCCTTGGGGTCAATAACCCCTCCCCCCCAACACATACAGTACAATAATGTGCAAAATAACTATTATCCAGATATGGATAATATATTATTTGCCCATTATGAAACACATAAACCATGCATAAATCAAAACATGAATTTATAATCTTAAAATCACCACATTGCATGTTTCAATAAATCCAGCATCTATTGTAAATATAAGCCAACAAATCAGCAGCTCCACAAATGTATATGAAATGTCACACAATTGCATTGAGTGTGTACATGATGCAATTAATCTGTGCATCATGTAACACTATGCAAAATATAACAATAAAATACACTATGAACAATGTTCCCTAACCACCAATGCCATCATGAAAATCAATTAGAAACTAACCAACATCAATACAATTAGCATCAATCAATTAATCCATTTCCTCAAACAATTAAAATACAATACAAGTCAATTATACAATTCCCTATTCAATTCTTAAAGCCAAACCATTGCCAAAACAATTCTAATTTCAAGTAACCACCATCATTCTAATCTAACTACCAGAAATAAGCCATTAGCTAAATACAATTTACATTATTCACAACATGACAAAATAAAGCTGCTAAATACATTAGCCATACATGAAAAGAAAATAAACATTAGCAAAACACTAAATTATTATCCCTGTATGTCTATCCATACAGATAGATAAACATAAAATACAGGGGCAATAATAGAGCATAAAATACAAAGCATTTACATACAAAAATCACATACAATACACCCATTCAGTGTCCGTGAATATATTATATACATAGCTACATTCACAGGCATTAAATGGGACTGAAAAAAAAAGACATGAATCAAAAATCATAAAAAACAGTAAAAGTAAAAATAATAAACTTTTCTTTTGTTTACTCACCATTAGATGTCCACTCACCAGAATCCAAGTGACCCGTAAGCACAGGAACCAATCCACAGGTAAGCCATAAAATAAAAAACCATAACAAATCCACGTCTGTGTCTTCTTTCTTCTTTGGGGTCTTTTGGGGTCTTCTTCCGTCTTCTTCCATCTTCTTACGCCACGCCCTTCTTCTCTTCTTAGGAGGGGAGATGTTCCCTCCTCGGCGACTAGCTTCAAAATGTGGCGACATAGGCTTTTATAGGCCTATGACGTCACATTTTGGTCAAATGTTTCACACGGTCCTGATTGGGCCGTGAAAAACATGTGATTTGGCTGAGCAAAAAAAAAATGATGACGTCATTTAAAGGCAACGAAAGCACAGCCAATCAGAATGGCTTTGCTTCAATTGCCTTTAAGATGACGTCATTAAAAGAAACATGGCCGGTCTCACATGGTACCGTAGCCAATCAAAACGTGGGAACTCCATCCCATCTCTGATTGGCTCTAGTAGACCATGTGACAGAGGATTGGGGGAGAACAGATGTGACGTCTTTGAAAGCCTGTCACATGGTACTAGAACCAATCAGAGTTGGCGGGGACCCCGGGACGGCCTTGGGGACCCCCAGACTCCCGCAGGGACCCCCGCACTCCTGCGGGGACCCCCGCTTGATGAGCCGGGGACCCCCAGACACCCGTGAAGTCAGCCTGGGACACCCGCAAGACCCCCGGGCTCCCTCGGGGACCCCCACAGGGTCAACCGGGGACACCCGCCGGCCTGCTGTATGGGTTTTGCGCATGCAAAAATGAAAAGCAAGAATTTTTTCTAAGTCCAGATTTCTTTGCGTCTACTCTGACCTGACGTGTTCTGATCAACACAACTTTCATGTTTGCTAAGGTTGCGTTGCTTAGTGCATCCCGCTTAAGGGCAGAATTTAACGCAAACAGGGTTGCGAACAAGCAAAGTTGGACTTAGAAAAAATTATGGGAAAAAGTCATTTTTAGAGCCAAAGTGCCTGTTTGCATTGCTTAGTGCATCGGGTTGAGCAAAAAATCACGTTCGAAGAGCACTTTGCTGTCTAAAAGTGACTTAACGGAGCTTAGTGCATAGCCCCCTTAGTTCCCACGATCTGATTGGCTGAAATACCATGTGATGCCTGCCATCTGGGATCTACCATGGGGTATTTTGGATTGACAGAAGAACACAGAAGATTAAGAAGATAAATAAATAATTACAGAAGAAGAAAGAAGAAGCGAATTAAAGATAAAAGAAAGAAGAATTGGGTACAGTACCTGATCGGTATCTTCATGGCGGATAGCATCGGATACAGTTTGAGGCATTCGCAGTACATTAACTTCCTGTTTCCCCAGGAGTGTGAGGGCCAATGCTTTTAAAGGTAAGTAAAATATTGAATGTACAGTATGGAAATGTATTTTTTGTTATAGGGTTTTCAAATAGATGTGTATTTTTTTATTTGCACATTGACTGATATTATATTAATATGTACCCCTTTAGGGTACAGATCAATACATTATTAGGCCAATAATTTGTTTTTATTTTCTTGCATTGTATTGAGTGTGATTTTTTTCTATGTGATTTCTTCTGTGTGTTTATTCTGTGAATGTAATTGTTTGTCATTTTGCTGCCTTATTTTCCATTTTTTGCGATTGATTTTCATTTTTAATTAATGATGTCTTGCATTGGGTAATGCTTTTAATGGTTGTGTTGCCAAGATTTTTTATTAATTAATTTCTTTGTTGGTTACTGTTTCAATTAATTCCTTGTTGTTTTATATTAAGGGATCTTTCCTCTCCGATTTGTATATATATATCATTATCCTTGATAGCACCTTTTAGATTGTAATTATCTTTAGCTGAGCAGGAAGTCCCTTCCCCCTTACTTATTAATTAATTGCTTTGATTGGTTAATGGTTTAATTATTTCCTTGTTGTGATGGGTAGTGCTTTTATTAATTGCATTTTTTGGCTACTGTTTTTATTTATTGAAATGGGGTGTTTCGGTATTTTGGAATGTTTTATTATTGTGTGTTTTGTGCATTCAGGTATTTTGATTAGGATGCCCATTGAGTGCTACATTGGCTTATCAGGCCCATATTATTATATGGGTATGATGTACCACTATACTACTCAATGGGTACCATTGTGGGTATAGTTAGGCCGCCCGGTGGGTAGCAGGGCAGGTGGGTTAACCCCTTAATTACTATAGTGGTTATTAACCGCTAAGGTGATTAAGGGTTTAGGATTCATAAGAATGTATTTTGCTATGTATTCTTTTGGCAACGGAGGACAGGGACCTGCAGTATCCTGACGAGGGTGCCCTTCTCATTGGCAGGGGTATGTAGAACTGTATTTATTTACTTTATTTATGATGCATGTCTAATCTTGTGTTTAATAATAGGCAAATAATATACTGCTGCGGCCGAGTTTATTCGAGCATTTGCCCGTTCTCGACCGCAGCAGTAACCTGGCGCGCGCTGGAGGGTGCCGGGCGCGCGCCGAAGCAGCGGAAGAGCGCCCTCCGATCGGGGTGCTCTCCCTCCCGCTGCCGGGTCCGCCGGGTCCCCCGGAACCCCCTGCCGCCGTCCCCCACATCGCGGGACACCAGGGCTCCCTCGGGGAGCCCTGGACGCGCGTGCAGGGGGCGCAGGCACCCGATGACGCGTGACCGCGCATCGGTGATGCGCGGCACGCTGAGGGAGTGCGGCTAGCTAGGGATAAAACGTGTCGGTAGTGTATTATCCATATCTGGATAATTGCTATTTTGCCCATTACTGTACTGTATGTGTTTTGGTGATGGGGGGGAGGTGCATGTAGGCCATGTTTTATTTTTTTACATACAGGATTGGTACCTCAGGCCTGCAGGGACCCACGGGGACAAACCGAGGACCCCTGGACACTCACAGGTACCACCCGAGGACACCTAGCTTACCACGGGTACCACCTGAGGACCCACGGGGGACACCTGCAGGGAAGAACCAGGGACCACACAGTTGTGGGGGCCCTGCGGACCAGCAGGGACCACCCGAGGGCCCCAGACCTCCATGGGAACAAAATAGAAGAAAGAGAACAGCGCAAAAAAAACCTCATAGTGTAGTATATTTAAAAAATCAATTTATAAGTAAGGGGTGAGTATTGCACGTACTTCAAATTAATAATTACACAGCATGACATGTTTGGGACATGTTACCCATCTGTACACAGCAAGTCACGATCGCGATGCAGGTCTTGGAAATCCTTCCTCTGGTGGCAGGGGCACAGGGTCGTGGAGGCCAGCTCGTTGTTGGAGTTCCCTCTCGGTCCCTAGCGGTATCACCACCGTCGCTATCCATTCAGAGGAGGTCCTCTACTTCCGGATTAGTCCACGTTAGCGTCTGACGTCATCAGATGGTGTCTCTTGGTATCGAAGTCGCGTCGCGCTGGGTAACACCAAACCGGCAGCAAGTCCCAAACTCAGCAGTGTAAATGCGTTCCATTACTTTCACTACCCACTGTGGTATTTCCCCTTTACACTGCTGAGTTTGGGACTTGCTGCCGGTTCGGTGTTACCCAGCGCGACGCGACTTCGATACCAAGAGACGCCATCTGATGACGTCAGACGCTAACGTGGACTAATCCGGAAGTAGAGGACCTCCTCTGCCTGGACGGCGATGGCGGTGATACCGCTAGGGACCGAGAGGGAACTCCAGCAACGAGCTGGCCTCCACGACCCTGTGCCCCTGCCACCAGAGGAAGGATTTCCAAGTCCTGCATCGAGATCGTGACTTGCTGTGTACAGATGGGTAACATGTCCCAAACATGTCATGCTGTGTAATTATTAATTTGATGTACGTGCAATACTCACCCCTTACTTATAAATTGATTTTTTAAATATACTACACTATGAGGTTTTTTTTGCGCTGTTCTCTTTCTTCTATTTTGTACTAGCTTGGAGTGCTGAGCCTTCCACCAGAACAGCTGCACAAAACCTCATCATAACAAGGTTGTATTCACTTTTTAAGGGTCACATCACATATTATCTAACTACTATATATGAGCGCAGAATCTTGTTTTTTCACTCCATGGGAACAACCTGAGGGCCCCCAGACCCTGTGGGAACCACCTGAGGGCCCCAGACCCCCAGACACCTGTAGGCATGACCCGAGGACCCCCGGTGACCACCCAGGGACCCCATTGTGGACCGCGGGGACCAACAGAGCCTAGGGGGGACTACCTGGAGGCCCCCAGAAACCCATGGGTAACCCCCGAGGTGCACTGTGGGGCCTGCTGACACCCGTCAGGACCATAGTTGTATAGTGAACGGGTTCACAAATCAGGCGCTCAGGGAAATGCAAGGAAACTGCACAGCATCACAGCATGTGTGAAGGTAAGAGGGGAATGACCGAATAAGGGTCTGACCTCCAGAGCAATGCAAGCGTGAGATAGTTGATATCTTGTGTGATACACTGATGTGTATGCATTAAAGCATTTGAAAACTCACGGTTAGCAGGAGGGCCCAACGGTATCCCCACGAATGTCCAGAGGTTCTTATGTTCTTCTTAGACGCGATCCCAAGTTCGACTGCTCTGTCGCCACAGCTGAATTGAACCGGAGAAGATCTTGATCTGGCTGTGTAGTCAGTGACCTGGCGTGCTACCGATGACTGTAAAAGACTTTATTGCAGCATAGTGAGGCTCTAGCGCATCCTCTGACAAAGGCCCCCGCGGCTGAAATGCGTCAGAGGATCCGCTAGAGCTTCACTATGCTGCAATAGAGTCTTTTACAGTCACACTTCTCAGCCTCTGCAGGAATCTTTCCGGCGGTGCATCAATTTTTTCTCCCTGGGGAGGAGCACTACATGTACCCGTCAGAACCACCATGGACCCCCTCCTGCCTGGGGTATTAATCCTGTGTGTCAAATAATAAATCATGGTTTAATGGGGGGCGTTGGTATATTGGTGCTTACTAAATATTTTAACATTTACATTTTATGACTAATGTAGATGAGCAGGGGTTCTCCGGAGCAGAACCGCTTTGATTTCAGGTCCGGAGACCCATGCTTCCCGAGATTCGGGCCCTGTTATAGGGTGCTGGGTCTCCTATCCATGGAAATGTCTCGCATCACGTGATCGGGACATTTCCATGCATAGGAAATATGGCACCCCATAACAGGGCATGTATCTCGGGATGTAGGGGTCTCCGGACCTGAAACCAATGCGGTTCACAAGTAATAACATTTAAATGTTAAAATACTTTTATTTCCTGTGAGATTCTCACAGAGAGAGTCGGATCTCTCTGCTGCAGATACAACTCGCCAGGAGAGTTCTTTTCTGAGTGCAGGTCCTATCACCGCCGGCAAATCGCCATGTTTAGAAATATTGCTCTCGCTGGTATTCGGGCCTTTCTGCATACCGTGAGAGCAACTCGGCAAAAACATGGTGAGTTCAAAACCCTGCCGATAATTTCTATCGGACTTTACTGCATAGGTCCCATAGTTTTTTACAGCTTGGGAATTTTATTTCGAAAAAAAGGCACAGGGATGGAGTCTGGCTTGAGGATTCTTCCTCTGAGAGAGAATAGCAACAGCTCCGTCGTTCGACGCATCTAACTCCAAGGTGAACGGTAGCTTGGGGTCCGGATGGATATGGATGGGTGAAGAAACAAAGGTGGTCTTCAGGTGATCAAAAGCTTGATTAGCTACCGGTGACCATGAGGCGGTATCCGCAGCTTTCTTAGTTATAGCTGTAATGGGGGCTACTGCTGAGGAGAAATTTTGAATAAGCCTGAGGTAATAATTTGCAAACCCCAGGAAGCGCTATACAGCCTAAAGGTGTAGTTGGACAAGGCCAATCCAGAACTGCCTTTACCTTAGCTGGATCCATGGTGAGACCCTTGTTAGAAATTATATATCCCAGGAAAGCTGTGGAAGTTTGATGGAAGTGACATTTTCCAACTTGGCAAACAAATGGTTTTACCATAGCGTAGAAGTTCCTGTTTAACATGGCTCACATGTTCCTGTGAGGATTTAGAAAATATCATTATGTCGTCCAGATAAATGACCACAAATTGATTGAGAAGATCTCTGAAAATCTCGTTAACAAAGTCTTGGAAGACGGCAGGGGCGGTGCAGAGACTGAAGGGCATGACGAGATATTCATAGTGGCCGTCACGAGTGTTGTAAGCCATTTTCCATTCGTCACCTTGGCAAATCCTTACCAAATTGTAGGTCCCACGAAGATCCAAGTTAGTAAAGATGTTGGCTCCTTGGAGGCGATCAAAGTGTTCTGGTATCAATGGTTAGAGATAGCGTTTTTTAATGTTGATCTTGTTAAGACCTCTGGTCAATACATGGTCGTAGTGATCCATCCTTTTTCTTCACAAAGAAGAAACCTGCACCGGCTGGAGAAGAAGATTTAGAGCCAGGAAGTAAATCAATAGGACAATCAAACGGACGATTCGGGGTAAGATCTCTGATCTGTCTTAATCAAATACATGGCGAAATTCGGGTAGCCCTAAGGTAGTTTTACCTTTACTTCTTTGGGAGTAGTGACCGCACAGATACTTTTGGAGGACACCGTGCAGTTCTTGGAGCAGAGGGGGCACCACAGGACAGGTTCCTTGCCAAACCAATCGATGTGTGGATTGTGAAGTTGCATTCATGGGAGACCAAGAATCACCAAGGGGTGTGGATTGCATCCAACTGGATCTCCTTTGTATGATACTCACCAGTCAGAAGACGAAGGAGGATGGTCTGTAGGGAGATAAATGCTGGTCGCTTAGGTCGACAATCAATGGCTTCCAATCCCACCGGGCATCTCTTGCGAACAAGGGGGATCTTATTCCTTTTGGCGAAACCTTGATCGACAAAATTACCTACCGACCCGGAATACACAAAGGCCAGTGCAGAAACGTAGAAGCCCTCGCCAGTGAGCGTAACAGAAAGCATAATCCTGGTTTTGCTGTAATAGGGGATAAAGAAAGTATCCCCAATGTGATTCCCCTGGACCTTATTGGGATCTGGTGTTTCCCGACTTGTGGGGACAATGAAGTAGCAGATGACCGGGATTGCCACAGAACAGACAGAGTCCGACATTGCATCAGCGTTGTTTCTCCATGGCAGACAATTTATTACCACCTATTTGCATGGGTTCAGGGATATTTCGGGGTGAAAAGATTCCGGTGTGCTCACCCGGGAAGAAGACACTCTCGGAGTGAGCAGGCGATGGCGGGATCTTTTGGACCTCCTTTCCTGTAAACGTTGATCAACGTGGATGCAGATAGCGATCAGCTCCTCAAGATTGAGGGTTGAAGTGCGCCCAAAGTCACTTCTTGCTCATATACCAACAGGGAGAGTGTGAGTTTGTTACCATTCCCCTCTGTGTTGTTTGTCTTAATGAGTAAATGTTAATACACTATACCCTCTGCATTTGTGTTCTTGTCTTCATATGAGTTATCTAGGAGTCCGCAGACCTGAGGATTTCACTATATGGAAAAACAGTATTTTGTGTATTTCAGTGCTATTTATCCCTGTGTTTATTTGCACATTTAACTGTACACTTTTTGTCACTTTGCGCCACCAGCACTTTTTAGTTTAGGTTGTTAAGCTGCGGTTTGGGGGACCGCTGGTGTTCAGGCAGCAGCTTTACTTTATCACTATATTTGTTGCGCTTTATTAAGTTTTTGTTTCATTGGTAGGACACTCTTGTGCAGTGAGTTCATCCTTTAATGTCTCAGAGAGGCCTTGCCAGAAACCAGCTGATAGGGAGTCGTTATTCAATCCGGTTTCATCAGCGATAGTACAAAACTCAAGAGCGTATCTAGTGACAGGACGGTTTCCCTGGAAATGTGGAAAAGAGAGGAAGCAGCAATTACCTTGCAGCCAGGTGTGTCAAAGACTCTGCGGAATTCCCGGGCGAATTGTCATACAGTATGTCCTGAGTAAGGTCCGATCTTTGCTCCCAGATGGGGGAAGCCCAGGCCAGTGCGTCATCGGTGAGTAACGAAATGATATACGCCACATTGGATCTTTGAGAAGTAAAACGAGAAGACATAATTTTGAATTGAATAAAGCATTGATTAAGAAAACCTTGGCATCCGTGGGGATCTCCAGCATAACGATTGGGTGTCGGAAGTCGGGGTTCGGATGTCAGGGTCATAGGCATAAGAGTACACGTGGTGAAAGCAGGACCCGAAGGGGCAAGAGCAGGAGGAGGTGCTTGCACCCGGACCATGAGAGACAGGAGATTCTCTTGTAATAGGTCCATGCGTCAGTCGTTCTGCTCTAAATATTTCTCAATCTTCGAAAACATGCTTGCGTGCGTGATCAAGACTCGACTCACCTCAGTGGGGTCCATGTTTGTAGGGCTGAGCATACTGTAACGATGCGCTCACCAAAAACAAGACATGACCGCGAGGCCAAGGTGCGGATTTGATAAACGCCAATCCACAGCCGCGAGGGCGCATCTAGAGTGTAGATAGGTCGAGGTAGCCAGGTCGGGGTAGGAGAGGTCAGGATAGTCAGTGATACTTGCCGAGGTCTGGATTGGAGAGGTACGGATCATTGCAGGTACTTTTGCCAAGGTCTCCTATGCATTAAAATGTCCTGATCACTTGACGCGAGACATTTACATGAATAGAAGATAACGGTACTCCCTAACGGGGTCTGTATCTCGGGAAGAAGGGTGTCCCCGGACTTCAAATCAATAAGGTATATATTTTTACAAATAGAAGAGAGGTGGGACACTGCTCAAACCATAATATCATGTAAGAGACCAGATAGAAAAGAGCCTGGTGCACAGGGGTAATAGCTATCCAGTAACAAAAAAAGTGACAGAGGTCACTGAAGTCCCCTATATATTGCACTCAATGCTAGGTGAAAAGTACCAAACTAGTGTCAGAAAGCGTTTGTTCCAAAAAAGGCTAAACCCTAAAAGTGTCACGATGAAGACACAACAATTTAGCTAATCATAATAAACATATACAGATGTATCTAATAATGAGTCAATAGTATCACCCAATCACAATGATGTGGACCAAACACATATGCTGAACATATAACACACAAGTGAGGTAAATGCCTGAAAGGAACGAGTATATCACAGTATGGACCAATACAGGTCCCAGAAGAATGGTAAAATGAATACTAGGGGATACAGATACCCACTGAAAGACTAGTGTCTAGGTAGATGATCAAAGTAAAGATCATAAATCCACAGAAATATGTCTCGTAGCCTAAAGTATAATTTTGATATCCACAGTTAAAAATGCAAAAATTGCCCCCCAAAAATAAAAAAACTTTAATAAATAATTATATCGCCGAAAAACAGGAAAGGAGAAAAAAAATAAACAAACAAAAAAAAAACCACACAATTACATATTAAAATGCCCCTGTAAGTGGAGCGGGTGAGCGAGGGTAGCACAAATAGTATAAGGGGAAAAAACTAAAGATGATCATAATGATAAATC
The DNA here is from genome assembly GCF_040206685.1 of Ascaphus truei. NCBI lineage: Eukaryota > Metazoa > Chordata > Amphibia > Anura > Ascaphidae > Ascaphus > Ascaphus truei. Next base: position 50,449,892 of record NC_134487.1, on the reverse strand, counting down.
AAAGTGTAAAATCCCTAATGTGACTACTAAGCAGCTAAATAACCCTATTGGTATAGTCAAAGAGGAGCACAATATAACAGACAGAACGTATATATGCAATATAGTATGAGTCCAATCATCAGATGGTAGCATAAGTATATATACTGGATCCACCATATGGGGGCAAACCAGAAAACCCCAGCCAAAATCTCGTGGTATAGCTGGGGACACGAGCGGCATCAGTTGCTCCAAACTGCCAAGGTAGACAGTTACAATGTATACAACCGTATATCTCGTGCTGCTGGTGCTCGATCAGGCTATAATAGTATCCAACAGGGACAGCTCAACGCCACGATAGATCCCACTCACGGTCGCCCGCTAGTGACGTTACGCCACAACACGCGTTTCGTGTGACGCTTCACACTTCATCAGGGGGGGAGGAGCTAACATTGTGGATGTCTGCATCATTTATCTACACATGGCTAACGAGAAGGCTGGACTGAAATGTCCAATCAGAATGCAAGCTGCCGCTAAGTATCAATCTATCAGCTTGCATGGACATAGAGGAAAGAAAGAAATAAAATAAATAAATAATCAAAAGGAGATGAGAGGTGTATAAGATGGTGTGTACTACCATATCTAAATACAAATAAACATTTCCCCAGCTAGAGAGTTCAAGACCCGATAAGAATCCTGAGTCCATGGTAGGTATAATTAAAGGCAAACACACACATAAACTAACTGTGTATATATATATGTGTGTGACTATCTCTACAAAGGAGATAGTTATCATCAAACTGGGAGATACGCATCATACCAAGTATTTTGGATGGAACAAGTCAAAGAGTGATAGGAGGCAGCCTGATAAGTCACCCATTAAATGAACGGGGTATATATAAAACCCTCGTTTATTCCACTGGGTGCAAGTGTTCCCAAAGTATGAATCCATCTACATTCCCTCTGTTGCAGTTTCCGATCCCAGTCGTCTCGCCTGGGGCCCCATGGGACATGTTCAATGCCTATAAAGTTTAGAACATGAATGTTACCCCCATGTTCATTATTCACATGCCTGGCAACTGGTGTATCGCGATGGTTGCGTATTGAACCTAGATGTTCAAGGACCCTTGTTTTAAGGGGTCTGAAGGTTTTACCAATATATTGTTTCTTACATATACGTAATCTGGTAAATTACACCCGATGTCAGGCAATTTATGAATGTTTTAATCTGAAAGGGGATCATTCCATCTGTATCAAGGAATTCCTTGGTGACTGTCATTGATGGACATGCCTTGCATCGGCCGCAGGTGTAAAACCCTCTAGGTTTTGGACCCAACCACCTCTGTTTGTTACTCCCCATGAAGTGACTTTGGACCAAACGGTCCTTTAAGTTACGTGAACGTCTGCTCACCATGTTGGGTTAGGACTTGAGGACCTGTCACAGGTCACTATCTTGGGTGAGGATGTGCCAATGTTTTTGGAGGCTTTGGCGTATAAGTCCCCATTGTTCGTTGAAGGTACTAATAAATCTAATAGTCTTCTCTATAGGAATACCAGTGTCTTGTTTTGGTAAGAGAAGGTGAGGTCTATGTGTATGCAGTGCATTCTGATAGGCTCTTTTGACTGTCCCTCTACTGTGACCCTGTGCCAGAAAACGATTAGTCATGTCAACGGATTGTGACTTGAATTCATGAATGCTTGAACAGTTGCGTCGTAGGCGCATAAACTGGCCTGTAGCTATGTTTGTAATCATATGTAGAGGATGGTGGCTGGTTGCCATAAGTAAACTGTTGGTCGATGTTGGTTTACAAAAGATCGTACTTTCCAGTCTCCCATCATCCCTTTTTATGATCGTTAGATCAAGAAAATCAATTTGTTTATTATCACAATGGTATGAAAGGGTCAAATTCATGTCATTGACATTGAACTTGTCAATGAAATCTTTTAACTGGTTTTCTGTCCCATTCCATAACACCAAAATGTCATCTATGTATCTTGCCCAAAAGAGGATCATATCCGTAGATGTCTCATTGTCCTCCATGAACACCACTGCTTCCTCCCACCAGTCCAAATATAAATTAGCATAGGTGGGAGCGCAAGTGGTGCCCATGGCTGTTCCCTGCACCTGATGGTATATTTTGTTGTTAAAAATAAAGACATTTTTGGTAAGTACAAAGTCCAGAAGTCGAAGGATAAAGGCATTATGGGTTTCTGAATGGGTGTCACGGGCTTGTAAAAGGTGTCTAACAGCCTGAAGGCCCACCTGATGTAAAATGCTTGTATATAGACCTTCAATGTCAATGGTGACTAACAATGTTTGTGGTTCCACACATATCCCTTCAAGTCGTAAAAGACCTCTTTAGTGTTCTTCAAATATGATGGAAGTGAGCCCACAAACGTTCTAAAGAATTGATCCAGATAGACACTTGCATTGGATGTTATGTTATTAATGCCGGATACTATTGGCCTGCCAGGTGGTGGATCTTTATTTTTGTGCACCTTGGGCAGATAATAGAATGTGGCCAGAGTTGGATGTTTAGCATACATAAAATTATGTTCATTTTTAGAGATCACCTTGCTCTCAAGTCCATCATTCAAAATCTGTAGGAGTTCGCTTTGAAATTCTTGTGTCGGATCACATGGAAGGATTTTGTAGCAATTAGTGTCTGAGAGGAGACGTAAACCCTCAATTGCGATGCCCCAGGCCAAGAAAGACGAGAAGGGGGTCGGGTAGATCAGCTAAGGGCTCGAAACAAATGGGGGTATGTCGAGAAGACATCAAAGAAACAACAAAAGAAAGTACAGGGACCTCATCACAAGTAATTAATCTATCTAAAAAATTGCTTAATCCTGACCATGTCTCTGTCTTGTCTAAAGGACTTACCTTTTGCCCTGTCAACAGACTAGACAAGTTTGAATGTGTTAAAGATTTACATTTATTCTCACGGAAATTATTTTTCAAACGACGTCGGCGTATGGTCAATCTTAACACACCATTAGAAAATATGAGTGAAAATGAACTTGCGTTTCTTAAATCCATGGAAGGTCTGTTAGAAGAAAACGAGAGACCCCCAGGACAGGGCCCTTTCACTAATCTGAAAGGCAAATCAACATTCACACCCTCCATAGAATCATGCACGAATGTGGATGTATTCACACAATTGGTCTCTAATGACAATATGGCTATGACACCAGGAGCACCAAAATATAATCTCAATTATGATGAATCAAAGACCCTTAAGGATCTGGAGAATGACGATAGCATCGTCATAAAGCCCTCCGATAAGGGGGGGCAATTTGTTATTTTGCAGAAAGAGGCCTATGTCAAAGAGGGATTACTGTATGTCTTCTCAGACACTAATTGCTACAAAATCCTTCCATGTGACCCGACACAAGAATTTCAAAGCGAACTCCTACAGATTTTGAATGATGGGCTTGAGAGCAAGGTGATCTCTAAAAATGAACATCATTTTATGTATGTTAAACATCCAACTCTGGCCACATTCTATTATCTGCCCAAGGTGCACAAAAATAAAGATCCACCACCGGCCAGGCCAAAAGTATCAGTCATTAACAACATAACATCCAATAAAAGTGTTTATCTGGATCAATTCCTTAGAATGTTTGTGGGCTTACTTCATCATATTTGAAGGACACTAAAGACGTTCTTTTATTGACTTAAAGGGATATGTGTGGAACCACAAACATTGTTAGTCACCATTGACATTGAAGGTCTATATACAAGCATTTTACATCAGATGGGCCTTCAGGCTGTTAGACACTTTTTACGAGCCTGTGACACCCATTCAGAAACCCATAATGCCTTTATCCTTCGACTTCTGGACTTTGTACTTACCAAAAATTTCTTTGTTTTTAACAACAAAATATAGTATCAGGTGCAGGGAACAGCCATGGGCACCACTTGTGCTCCCACCTATGCTAATTTATATCTGGACTGGTGGGAGGAAGCAGTGGTGTTCATGGATTACAATGAGACATCTACGGATATGATCCTCTTTTGGGTAAGATACATAGATGACATTTTGGTGTTATGGAATAGAACAGAAAACCAGTTAAAAGATTTCATTGACAAGTTCAATGTCAATGACATCAATTTGACACTTACGTACCATTGTGATAATAAACAAATTGATTTTCTTGATCTAACGATCATAAAAAGGGATGATGGGAGACTGGAAAGTACGATCTTTTGTAAACCAACATCGACCAACAGTTTACTTATGGCAACCAGCCACCATCCTCTACATATGATTACAAACATAGCTACAGGCCAGTTTCTGCGCCTACGACGCAACTGTTCAAGCATTCATGAATTCAAGTCACAATCTGTTGACATGACTAATCGTTTTCTGGCACGGGGTCACAGTAGAGGGACAGTCAAAAGAGCCTATCAGAATGCACTGCATACACATAGACCTCACCTTCTCTTACCAAAACAAGACACTGGTATTCCTATAGAGAAGAGAATTAGATTTATGTGTACCTTCAACGAACAATGGGGACTTATACGCCAAAGCCTCCAAAAACATTGGAACATCCTCACCCAAGATAGTGACCTGTGACAGGTCCTCAAGTCCTAACCCAACATGGTGAGCAGACGTTGACGTAACTTAAAGGACCGTTTGGTCCAAAGTCACTTCATGGGAAGTAACAAACAGAGGTGGTTGGGTCCAAAACCTAGAGGGTTTTACACCTGCGGCCGATGCAAGGCGTGTCCATCAATGACAGTCACCAAGGAATTCCTTGATACAGGTGGAATGATCCCCTTTCAGATGAAAACATTCATAAATTGCCTGACATCGGGTGTAATTTACCAGATTACATGTGTATGTAAGAAACAATATATTGGTTAAACCTTCAGACCCCTTAAAACAAGGGTCCTTGAACATCTAGGTTTAATACGCAACCATCGCGATACACCAGTTGCCAGGCATGTGAATAATGAACATGGAGGTAACATTCATGTTCTAAACTTTATAGGCATTGAACATGTCCCATGGGGCCCCAGGCGGGACGACTGGGATCGGAAACTGCAACAGAGGGAATGTAGATGGATTCATACTTTGGGAACACTTACACCCAGTGGAAGAACGAGGGTTTTATATATACCCCGTTCATTTAATGGGTGACTTATCAGGCTGCCTCCTATCAGACTTTGACTTGTTCCATCCAAAATACTTGGTATGATGCGTATCTCCCAGTTTGATGATTACTATCTCCTTTGTAGAGATAGTCACACACATATATATACACAGTCAGTTTATGTGTGTGTTTGCCCTTAATTATACCTACCATGGACTCAGGATTCTTATCGGGTGTTGAACCCTCTAGCTGGGGAAATGTTTATTTGTATTGTATTGTATGTCTTTATTTATATAGCGCCATTAATATACATAGCGCTTCACAGTAATAATACATGTGGTAATCGAATAAATAACAGATAATATAAAAAACAGATCATGGGAATAAGTGCTTTAGACAAACATAACATTAAGGAAGAGGAGTCCCTGCCCCGAGGAGCTTACAATCTAATTGGTAGGTAGGGAGAACTTACAGAGACAGGAGGAGGGAGTTCTGGTAAGTGCGTCTGCAGGGGGCCAAGCTTTATGCATCATGTGTTCAGAATGTTCACAGTGCTATTCGTATGCTTCTTTAAGCAAGTGTGTCTTAAGGTGGGTCTTAAAGGTGGATAGAGAGGGTGCTAGTCGGGTACTGAGGGGAAGGGCATTCCAGAGGTGTGGGGCAGTCAGTGAAAAAGTTTTAAGGCGGGAGAGGGCTTTAGATAAAAAGGGGGTAGAAAGAAGACATCCTTGAGCAGAACGCAAGAGTCGGGATGGTGCATAGCGAGAAATTAGGGCTGAGATGTAAGGAGGGGCAGAAAACTGTAAAGCTTTAAAAGTGAGGAGAAGAATGGAGTGTGAGATGCGGGATTTGATTGGAAGCCAGGAGAGGGATTTCAGGAGGGGAGATGCTGAGACACATCTAGGAAAGAGTAGAGTGATTCTGGCAGCAGCATTTAGGATAGATTGTAGGGGAGACAGGAGAGAGGCAGGAAGGCCGGACAGCAGGAGGTTACAGTAATCAAGACGGGAGAGAATGAGGGCCTGAGTCAGAGTTTTAGCAGTCGAGCAACAGAGGAAAGGGCGTATCTTTGTTATATTGCGGAGGAAAAAGCGACAAGTTTTAGAAATGTTTTGAATGTGAGGGGCGAATGTGAGAGAGGAGTTGAGTGTGACCCCTAGGCAGCGTGCTTGGGCTACTGGGTGGATGATCGTAGTTCCAACAGTAATGTGGAAGGAGGTAGTAGGGCCAGGTTTGGGAGGTAGTATGAGGAGCTCTGTTTTAGCCATGTTGAGTTTAAGGCGACGGAGGGCCATCCAGGATGATATAGCAGAGAGACATTCAGAAACTTTGGTCTGTATAGCAGGTGTAAGGTCAGGTGTAAGGTCAAGTGTTGAAAAGTATATTTGTGTGTCGTCAGCATAGAGGTGATATTTAAACCCAAAAGATGTTATTAGGTCACCTAGAGAGAGTGTGTACAGAGAAAAGAGAAGAGGTCCCAGGACAGAGCCCTGGGGTACCCCCACAGAGAGATCAATAGAGGAGGAGGAGGTGTTAGCAGAAGAGACACTGAAAGTACAATGGGAGAGGTAGGATGAGATCCAGGATAGAACTTTGTTCCGAATACCAAGAGTATGGAGAATGTGAAGGAGAAGAGGGTGGTCCACGGTGTCAAATGCTGCAGAGAGGTCGAGTAATATGAGCAGAGTGTAATGACCTCTGTCTTTGGCAGCATGGAGGTCGTCGGTTATTTTAGTGAGGGCTGTTTCCGTGGCGTGAGCAGTGCGGAAGCCAGATTGTAGAGGGTCTAGGAGAGAATAGGTGTTGAGAAAATGGAGCAAGCGAGAGAATACAAGACGTTCAAGGAGTTTAGAGGCAAAAGGCAGGAGGGAGACAGGTCGATAGTTAGAAAGACAGGTAGGGTCAAGCTTGCTGTTTTTGAGTAATGGTATGACTGTTGCATGTTTGAAGGAGGATGGAAAGGTTCCAGAGCAGAGGGAGGAGTTAAAAATGTGTGTGAGCGTAGGGATTATAGTAGGAGCAAGAGGTTTTAGGAGATGGGAGGGAATGGGGTCAAGAGGGCAAGTGGTAGAGGGAGAAGAGGCGATCAACAGCGACACATCCTCCTCTGAGACAGTGGAAAAAGAGTCAAGGAAGGCAGGAGGAGAGTTAGGAAGAGGTGTAGGATGGGAAGAAGAAACAGAGGGGATGTTCTGACGTATGGATTCCACCTTTTCCTTAAAATAGTCAGCAAAGTCCTGAGCGGAGATGGAGGAAGGAGAGGCAGCTGAGGGTGGTTTGAGTAGAGTATCAAAGACAGAGAACAGTCGACGTGGGTTAGACATTATAGTACACACCATCTTATGCACCTCTCATCTCCTTTTGATTATTTATTTATTTTATTTCTTTTTTTCCTCTATGTCCACGCAAGCTGATAGATTGATACTTAGCAGCAGCTTGCATTCTGATTGGACATTTCGGTCCAGCCTTCTCGTTAGCCATGTGTAGATAAATGATGCAGACATCCACAATGTTAGCTCCTCCCCCCCTGATGAAGTGTGAAGCGTCACACGAAACGCGCATTGGGGCGTGACGTCACTAGCGGGCATCCGTGAGCGGGATCTATCGTGGAGTTGAGCTGTCCCTGTTGGATACTATTATAGCCTGATCGAGCACCAGCAGCACGAGATATACAGTTGTATACATTGTAACTATCTACCTTGGTGGTTTGGAGCAACTGATGCTGCTCGTGTCCCCAGCTATACCATTAAATTTTGGCTGGGTTTTTCTGGTTTGCCCCCATATGGTGGATCCAGTATATATACTTATGCTACCATCTGATAATTGGACTCATACTATATTGCATATACTGTATATACTTCCTGTCTGTTATATTGTGCTCCTCTTTGACAATACCAACAGGGTTATTTAGTTGCTTAGTAGTCACATTAGTGATTTTTACACTTTGATTTATCATTACGATCATGTTTAGTTTTTTCCCCTTATACTATTTGTGCTACCCTCTCCCACCCGCTCCCCTTACAGGGGCATTTTAATATGTAATTGTGTTTTTTTTTTTTTTTCTCCTTTCCTGTTTTTCAGTGATATAATTATTTATTAAAGTTTTTTTATTTTTTGGGGGCAATTTTTGCATTTTTAACTGTGGATATCACAATTATACTTTAAACTACGAGACATATTTCTGTGGATTTATGGTCTTTACTTTGATCATCTACCTAGACACTAGTCTTTCAGTGGGTATCTGTATCCACTAGTATTCATTTTACCATTCTTCTGGGACCTGTATTGGTCCATACTGTGGTATACTCGTACCTTTCAGGCATTTACCTCACTTGTGTGTTATATGTTCAGGATATGTGTTTGTTCCTCATCATTGTGATTGGGTGATACTATTGACTCATTATTAGATACATCTGTATATGTTTATTATGATTAGCTAAATTGTTGTATCACTGTGACACTTTTAGGGTTTAGCCTTTTTTGGGACAAACGCTTTCTGACACTAGTTTGGTACGTTTCACCTAGCCTTGAGTGCAACATAAAGGGGACTTCAGTGACCTTTGTCACTTTTTTTGTTACTATATATTTTTTTACACACAGGATTAATACCACAGGCCGGTGGGGATCCTGTCGTGTGTCTGCAGGCCCTCCACCCGGGGTGTACCCACGGGTGTCTGGGAGCCCTCAGGGTAGTCCCCGCTAGGCTTTGTGTGCCTCTCTGTTGTCTCCGTAGGTCCCCGCGGTTCCGAATGTGGTCCACAGGTGGTCCCCATGGGTGTCTGGGGTCCCCGAGTCTTCCACACGAGGGTCTGGGGCCGTTGGGTCATTCCCACGGGGGTCTGGGGGCCCTCAGGTTGTTTCCACAGGGGTCTGTATGCCTTCGGTTGGTCCCGTGGGTCCCCGGTTCCTCCCCGCAGATGTCCGTGGGTCCACAAGTGGTCCTGTGTGAGTCCGGGGTCCTCGGGTGGCCCTGTGGGTCCCCGCTGGCCTGCGGTTCCATTCCTGTATTTAAAAAAAAAATTGCCTACAATTCAATTAATAAACCCCCACCAAACACATACAGAACAGTAATGGGCAAAATAACTATTATCCAGGTATAAACACAAAATTAGCCAGGCAGCATAAATAAAGTAAACAAAATCCATCATACTTACCCCTGCCAATGTGAAGGGCGTCCTCGTCAGCTTACTGCAGGTCCATGTCCTCCATTGATAGAAAGACTACATAGCAAAATACATTGTAATGGCCCCTAACCCCTTTATCACCGTAATAACTGCTATAGTAAATAAGGGGTTAACCCACCCTGCCCCGCTACTTCCCAGGAGGCCTAACCACCCACCCCAGACCCACTTTACCCACCCTGTACCCATTGATTGTGATAGTAGTACATCATACACATATAATGTGGGCATGATATGCCACTATAGCACTCAATGGGCACCCTAATCAAAATACACTAATGCCTAAAAGACACAATAATAAAACATTCACAAACATCTAAACATCCCAAGTCAATAAATAAAAACACTAGCCAACAAATGCAATTAATAAAAGCACTAACCAACCAAAAAATGAATTAATTGAATCAGTAAGCAACAAAGCAATTAATTAATAAAAGCACTAGGCAACATAACAATGAATTAATTGAACCAGTAACCAACAAAGCAATTAATTATTAAAACAACTAGGCAAAAAAACCCATTAAAAGCAGGACCCAACACAAGACATCATTAATTTAAAACGAAAATCAATCGCACAAAATATTAAAACTAAGGCAACAAAATGACAAACAATTACATCCACATACTGATGCAGCGGCCGTTATTCGAAAACATCTCGGCGCCGATTTTGAGTTCTCTGCTGTTCCCCATGCAGCATGAACGCGGCCAATCGCCCCAGGCACCTCCGCTTATCGCAGATGTTTTGTTTTGCTCACATCTTAGTGCGGGGAGGCTGGAATTCATCCCGCGGTTTCAAATCGGGATTCCGATGTACATGACGCGTGAAGTGTTCGAATAATGGCCGCTGCCTCAGTAATAAACTGAAATAGAAAAAATCACACTCAATACAAAGCAAACAATTTGAAAAATGCATTGGCTATGAATGTAATGATCTGTACCCTAAAAGGACGGCTCCCAGAAAGCTAGCAGTGCGCTTACCAGCTAGCGGAGAAAGCATCAGCCCATCTGAATGCCTTGCGACAAATGGCGCTATGACCACAAGGTCTGCCATCAGGAAATTCGTCCTGGAGTCGCGGTTCTCCTGTGCAATCTAGGGATCCCTGGCAAACACAAACTGGCCGACCACTGGCGAGATGAAGTTTTTGAACTGAAGTCTCTGATGCCAGGCCTCCCAGTCTACAGCAGGGGCATGCAAACTTTTTTTGCTGCGCCCCCCAGTGCCTGCTCTCCTTCTTGGTGTGCCCCATCTACAAGCACGGCATCAAATGACGCGCAGGGTCGTGTCACGTCACATGACCCACAGCGTCATTTGACATCACGTTAAACTGGCAACCGTGACATCACATGACCCAGCAGCATCATTTAATGCCGCGTTACCATAGTAATGCGTCCTGGAGCTGGCTGGACCGCGGTAAGTTGAGCTTGCAAAGGCCTTGCGTGGTCCCCCGGCATTTCATTTAAATGCCTTGCAGGAGAGTGCGGGACCTCTGTAATCCCCCAACCCCCCCAAAAAAATCTTGTGCTACCCTGTTTGGGCACCACTGATCTACCGCATACGAGATGCGGATGGAAGGATAAAGGTCTGGCACGCAACCATCTACTGCCTATCCCTCAAGTGGGACATAATGATCCCGAGATAGAGACTGTACCATTGGCCGGCGAGGCAGAGGGATTCTGACACAGAATCAGTAATGGAAACAATTGAGGATCCTATGGAAGGACCCTCTTCTAGCTCAAATAGGGATCAAGGTGCACCAGGCCACATGTACCCGCATCAGTGGCTCCAACGAGCCCTCTTCTGGACCCCAGGAGTCCAAGTTTTATACAATCAAGAGACTTTACAGAGACTTTGCCCCCCCATGAGAGAGCCAGAGCATCAAACTCACGATTGCTTCTCCCCAGAGGGAGTCACGGAAGACGCACTTCGCCGCTGTCAGCGAAGTAGGCGCCCTCCCAAAAAAATGGCATATAACTCATTAGGTGCACCACACTATGAGTCTCAGCAACTAGCTAAGAGCAAGCTGGCCTCAGTCATCAACATGTTTGTGGAGATGTATAACATTGTTTAAAGTCATGGACTGTGTTAAGTTGAATATGTAACACTGCATTTTTATTGTGTAAATATGTCATTCCCAAGTGGGGATGTTGGTTTCATCACCAGGGGAAGAAGATGGCAAGGTCCCCCTGGGTCCCCACTTGTCCCCTCTCACCTCCACTGCAGCCAGGGAGACTGCCGTTAGTCGGGGAGGCTGCGGGGGAGTGTGGGCAGTGCAGGGAGTGCTTTCTGGTGTTCCGGAGGCTCCACGGTGCACCCAGCTATTAGGGGCCTCCATGTTGGGATTGGCGCATGCGCATGTGACACATCGCGCATGTGCAGAACATTCTGAGGTGCGGCGGGCCATTACAGGGAGAGGTGCGCATTCGCAGTGCAGGCACATAGCGGTGGCCATGTTAGGTAGAAGCTCCGCAGGGGATATACAATTCCCAGCAGCCCCAGGGGCTGCTAGTCAGGTGAAGACACAGAACCAATAGTGTAGCTGAATCCCCTGCTCCTAGGATCGAAACATTTGGCACGCTGCAGAGCCACGCCAGTCAAAAGGGGAGCAGAGACTAGGCCTAGTTTTTCCCCCTTAGGCCCCAGGTAGGCACTGAGTCCCCAATCAGCTTCTGGATGCTTCAGGGACAAGCACTTAGATTGGGATATTGCCCCTTTAGATCTATAGTGTCAGGGACACAGTCAAGATGCCACAAAGTACTTGCAACCTGTGGTCTGGGACCAGACCACCACCGCAAGACAGAGACTCTCTTCAGGTGGGACACTCCAACGGGAGTCCACCGCATGCAGAGGCGGATGCCATCGTGGACGATGACGTGGGACCAGACTGATCCTAACATCAGCCGGCGGTACCCGGGTGCTGGAGCACCCAGCAGGTATCACGCTCAACAAGTGCAGAAATGATTCACACACATTCTGTGGGTAGCGCTACCGCCCACTTTGGGGTAGGTATTGTCTCCTGTGGACCAGGACCGGGTGGTTGGTGCCCAGAGCACTTCACCTTATCCATCGCTGCTAAAATCCCTCACAGGTGGAGGCGCTGTCACCAGAATGAATCAGGTACCCCAGGCTCCCTGCAGCAGATGTAACACACCACACATAGTCACCCTAGACACAGGGGAAAAGGGGCTACAGAGGCAAAACATACAAAAAGAACAAAATCACAAACCCCTATCCCTTTGTAAGGGCTAACTTACTTTCACAGAGCCTATCTGCAGGAGGACTGGAGGGATATTCCCTTTACCAGCCTATCACACTAAAGTCTCAGGAAGTACCTTAAGCAGGTGGCCCTCCATTTCAGTCTCTGGCAGGTTCCTCGGTCCTCTGTGTCCAGGAAATATAGGTCTCTGGGTGTTTGGGTGCCTGGGTGTCTTGATATGAGCACAGCCTTTGTGCTCAAGACAGTGTCTGTGTTCAGGCTTCTCTGCTCTCCTTCTGTAAGCCCAGATGTGAGCTAAGGAATCTCATTCCTATTTCCAACAGGAGGATTTTCTTACAGACTTAATTGGCCAGGTGGAGTCTGGTTATTTGCCTGCTGCCCTTAACTAGATCCCTGCTGGATTTTAGAGATAGTTTCTTCAACAGTGATAAGTCCCTGTTACGCTTACGTTTCAAACAAATGGTTTTAATAAAAGCGACATTCTCCCAGATACTTTCACAGTATGTCTTATTTTTCTAAACTGCATAAATGTGAAAAAAAAAGACACAAATACGTAAATGAAACTACACTGTTTAAGTTCAGTTTAAATGTAGGACAACTATGTGTACCCGTACGGTAGCTTTGCTACAAGGAGAGCTTTCTACTGCTGTAGCTTTTTTTTTCTTAAAGTATAGTGGACATGGTCTGACATATGACTGTAAACACATTTAGCCACAACTTTGGGAACCCTGTGTCACACTACCTCTACATGCACTTTAACTGAACATTAAAAAGGACTTGCTAGTTCCTGGTTGGCCTAATGAGATCATTGCATATCATTTTTATTCAAGTAGTTCTGCCCTTAAGCTTCCAAATTCAGTAGTATAAACAGTTTGTTATTTATTTAATAAAGCATGCATTTCAATATCAGTAACACTTTAAAAAAAAAAATTCTAAGTACTAAATGGTTTTTAATTGCATAAAGATAATTAGCAAAAGTAAACCCTGTAAGATTTAAACTCCCCTCATACCTTCCCACAAGCTATACACTAATTGGCATTGTAAAAATGCTTAAAAAAGCTAGAAGACTATGAATTATTCGCTGTGCAAATGCTCAAGACAAAAAAACAATGCAGGTCCAGTTCATGGGAAGGAAGGACCTGCATTTTGTGCTCTGCTTTGTAGTGTTTGAAGGCTTATCCTCTTTTGGTAAAAAAAATATTATTACAAACTTTCCTGAATTCCATACCTCCATAAACAAAATCTGTCATACAGAAGTAACTGATTTTAATAGTAACCTCTGTTAACATTGGTAAATGCAAGGTATAATACAATAGATATAATGATTGTTAAAGAGATAACACGTGTCATCTTGCTTTTCAGTGAAGCTGCAGAATTTATTGCGATACTGTAAATACCCCAGAAGTGTTAACACATTCCATTGCATTAACTGGTTCAACAATGTCTGTAACATCTGTATGCCAACAAGTTTTTATATCTTATTTTGTTACTTTAAATATCAATGAGAAATGAGCAATTACTAGCAGTTAAATAATATTGCTTGCTACTTCTTCAAGGAAAAGCACTTCAACTAATTGTCCACAATGATTCACACACCTAAAGAGGAATACAAAGCATAAAGGAATAAATAAAACCATGTTTAAAGTTTCTTAATTTTAATTCAATGCCAAATAGGAGAGATTTGATGGAAGGTCTAAATAAATGAATATCACAAGAGCAGGGCTCTTGGTGCTTTGTCCAACTAACACTGATGCTTAAATGAGCCAAGCGTAGGCATGGTGTGATCTAATTGTGTTACATTTAAGGTCCCATCCTGGGACAGCTCAGATTAATCTTGTCATGTCTTGCCACCTGTGAAAGACAAGCCTTTAAATCTGGCAGGTTGGTGAGAGATTAGGGAATAGTGATCTGATAAAAATTAATAGTGGAAAATGTGAATTTAATAAGGAGACACGGTTCAATTAAAACAGAGCATTTAAAATGACCGCGTCAACATCTGTTAGGTTTAAATTAGGTTATATTCTTTGATCTAACTCACAATTTTAGAATTTAACATGTTAAAAAAAAGTTAAGATTATGTTTGAAACACATCAATTATTTATAAAGTATCATTTTAATTTACTTTGCAGAAAAATACCACGTAACGCTAACTGTATTCTATTCAAAAATCATACTTCACTTTTTCTCAAGTCATATTTGGATATGCTAAACAGAATGTAATTAAAGCATGTGAGACAATTCAACAGTGGCTCAATTGATGAATAATTCCCAAAACACGGTTGTTATGTGGGTGTTTGCAATCTGTTCTATTTGTTAGTTAAAAGTTAATAATTTGATCCATTTTATTTCAAGATAAACTTCTTCACTGAAATATAAGGGGCTCTAAGTATTTAAAAATGAAATGTAGGTGCAAAGTTGATATTTTGTAACAATTCACACTGACAAATACAGAGACAGGCAATGTCTATGTATTAATATTAATTGCAAAAAGGTATAATGCACATAATTTAATTTGAAAAATTAACAAAAATTAAATGAAAGGAAAAAAATGGTGTAAAAGTCACCACAGGCAAACTAGAAGTACTGTATCAAATTAGGAAATGCCAGAAACCACAATCTCTGAGAAGGTTTATTTTCAAAAGAATGTAATGGATATAGCTTACATTTTGTTCTTATGGGGATCTTCATCATGGTGAGTATATTGTATTGTATTGTATGTCTTTATTTATATAGCGCCATAAATGTACATAGTGCTTCACAGTAGTAATACATATCATATAAATAACAATATAAATAACAGGTCATGGGAATAAGTGCTTCAGACATAAAAGTAACATTGAGGAAGAGGAGTCCCTGCTCCGAGGAGCTTACAATCTAATTGGTAGGTAGGGAGAATGTACAGAGACAGCAGCAGGAGGAGAGTATATGCCATGAAGATAAACTATACAATCCATACAGTATATACCCTCTAGTCCATCCCAAGTGACTGCAAAACTATAAATAAACCAGTCACAAATTCAGATTCCGAATCTGTCAGACAGATGTTAAATAATAGGGAAAAAAATAAATCTACCTTTTATTAAACTGATCTATGGAATTCTGCGGATGAAAGGAATCAATCCGTGGTGGATTTGAATTCTATCGTAAATGTTGCCCATATTTACTTAGTCATCAATTTCCATGACTAGCTGAACTCTAAGGGTTGGAAAGCGGTGAATACTTAACTAAAACTACACTAACTATAGTATGCCCCTTGGCTACATAACTGTCTAGTAAAGTATTTTCATGCAATGCCTTACTAACTACTAAGGCAACCAAGAGGGTAAACCTCTACTACCCAGCCCCCATGGGGTTCCAAAGCACGAACTCTGGGGAAATTACCTCCACCAACTACCCCCTACCTCCACTATCTCCAACGAAGCCGAATAACGTGCGAAACGCATTGAGTCCTTGACAAGCCACTGCCGCCTTGGTTGCCGAGTTGCAGTCCAACCTGCAAGCTTGTTAGCTGAGAAAAGCCAATGGAGAATCAGCGACCGTTCGCATCAGCTTGTTTGTGAGTCTCCTGCATTCCATTGTCTCCTTGCGTTCCAAAGACAGGGAGCAAAGATACTGGAAGACCAGAAGTCCTATAGCCGGAGAGACGCGAGGATCCAGAGGATGGTACATGGCAGCAGAGATCAGAGATACTGATCCCATCTATAGTACTACATGCCTGTACCCTTACGATTGATGTACTGATGCAGCCACGAGTATCCGAACACTTGCCTGGGAAAATCTGGGGCAATACCCCAGTAATGCTGCAACATTTCTGTGACATTTCTGCAGACAGGCTAATGGCCCATCGGATTAACACAGCTGGGGTCCCTGGCAGTCCCATTCAAACTGAATGAGACTGCCAGGGACCCCCGCTGTGTTAATCTGATGAGACTGCCAGGGACCCCCGCTGTGTTAATAAGATGGGCCATTAATCTGTTTGTAGAAATGTCACAGATATGTTGCAGCATTACTGGGAGATTGCCCCAGATTTTCAAAGGCAAGTGTTCGGATACTCGTTGCTGCATCTGGTAAGTGTGTTTTTTTCAACTACCGTATGTGTTCAATTTGCATAATACAATAGATCGCACTATGGTATATTCTGTCTGTTTTATTTGGATCTGAGAACTTCATGCCACTAAACCTGTGGCCAGCTCTGAGCAGATTTACTGACATCCGATCAAGCATTCACACACCAAACTATATTCGGAAATGCTTTATTCTTTATTCCAAAATGTGAGTGTATATCTCATAGATTAACTTCAGTATACCTCATCCACATTGCAGATTATCTGCAATATTATATGTTTTGTATTTTTAATAATCTGGTGATATCTGTGCTCCCCAAACCCACCAGCCTGTACCCCATTGAAGATGACTCTGGACCAGCCTATAAAAAGGGTTTTGAGCTGCATTTTATGTTATCACTTGTTTTGAGCACTATTAATTATATCAAATATTGTATTCAGAATTATAGGCTAAAGCATTAAAATTCTGGGCATTATTGAAATCCCTGCTCTCTGATTGGTTAAAATTCCGGGCAGCAATGCCCGTAAGTTTTGCTACTTGCAATGCGTTCATTTTCAATGTGTTTATTTCCAGTCAATCAGCTTTCAGAACAGCTCTGAGACAGGTTGACTCCTCTCCAGCTGACTGAGATTGACTGAGCAGATTCAGTTGAATTGGGGGGTATTGGGGTATGGGGGGTGGAGGGGGGTATGTTTGTGTAGCAGCAGTTTGTGTGTAGAGCTGCTGTGTTGTGTGTAGAGGTGCTGTGTTTTGTGTTGAGCTGCTGTGTGTGTAGAGGTGCTGTGTTGTGTGTGTGTGTATGTATAGAGCTCCAGTGTGTGTGTGTGTGTCAGCAGCAGTGTTTATGGGTGTAGCAGCAGCAGAGTTTCTGTGTAGCAGCAGTTTGTATGCGTGTAGAGATGCTATAGTTTATTTTTATTTTATTTTATAGTTTCTGTGTAGCAGCAGTTTGTATGCGTGTTGAGCTGCTGTGTGTGTATAGAGGTGCTGTGTTGTGTGAGTGTGTGTGTGTGTGTGTGTGTGTGTGTGAGGGTGTAGAGCTGCATCTGTGTGTGTGTATAGAGCTCCAGTGTGTTTGTGTGTGTGTGTGTGTGTGTGTGTTGTGTGTTGCAGCAGCATTGTGTGTGTGTGTGTGTGTGTGTGTGTCAGCAGCAGTGTTTGAGTGTAGCAGCAGCAGTGTGTGTGTGTGCTGTGCTGTATGTGTAATTAGCAGCAGTTTGTTTGTAGAGGTTCTGTGTTGTGTGTTAAGCTGCTGTGTGTATAGAGGTGCTGTTGTGTGTGTGTGTGTGTGTGTGTGTGTGTGTGTGTGTGTGTGTGTGTGTGTGTGTGTGTGTGTGTGTGTGTGTGTGTGTGTGTGTGTGTGTGTGTGTGTGTGTGTGTGTTATTATTCCCATGGTTCCTCTGATGACCGTTACACCAGGAGTACTGGTAGCAGTGGCATGAGATGAATCAATCATAACTTCTTGAGATTCATACATAAGTTACAGGTACTGTTATATGGTGCAATGCACTTGTGCTGACAGTTTCACCTCAACGGCTACAAACAGGCCTGGTTTTAAAGATTACCTTGCTTCAGCACACCACTAATTGACTCACCTGTGCTTAAACAGGGATATTCTTAAAGCCTAGTCTGTTGATATGTTTAGAGGCTCGAATTCTGAGCACCAGAGGTGTGATGCACTGTACTTTATCTATTCATTATGTATGTGATGCATCTACTAATACTCATTCTTTTATGATGAACACTAAAGTAAACATTTCAAACATTTGCATCTATTAAAAAAAATATTAATATATAAAAAATAACATTCACCACATCAACACCCACCCAAATACACTCCCCCACATCTCCTCCAAAACACCCCCCCAACACCCCAATAACTGCTTCTTGCCACAACAAACCCCTTCCTCACCCCAAAATAACCACCACCAACACACTCACACTAACTCCAGAAGATTACACTAAGACACCAGCATTGGTGGTAGCGGTGGTTGGCACTAGTATAGTTGAGACTAGTACAGGTGGCACTGATCATCATCACAACTCCTTTAAGCTCTCACTCTCAGTCCCTGAAATGTGATCTTCCAGTATCAGTTTTCATGCTTCAGACAGACTCTAGTCTCATCCCCATTCCATGTGTTTATATGCTGGTTATATTGGTACAGATTATGTTGTTGGAGATATGATTATCTATTAGCAATAATCAATCAATTGCCAACCTGGATGTCAACTTTCCCAGTTCACTAAGGGATTTGTAAAAAATTGTTAGTCCACTGTAGTATAGCTAAATGATTCACATTAAAAAAAAGTCATCTTTTTTCTCTAGTTTAGATCCTAATTACTATACTAAAAGCATAGGGAAATCACAGATACACAATGCCATTTATATATAGTGCTTTATATGTGTATTGTAGAATGTATTAGTGTTTTTTATTTGTGTTGAATGTATTGGGTTAATCTTTAATAGTGAGGAGGAGAATTGAGTGTGAGATGTGGGATTTGATAGGAAGCCAGGAGAGTGATTTCAGCAGGGGAGATGCCGAGACAGATTTAGGAAAAAGTAGAGTCATTCTGGCAGCAGCGTTTAGGATAGATTTTAGGGGAGACAGTTGAAAGCAGGAAGGTCAGACAGCAGGAAGTTACAGTAATCGAGACGGGAGATAATGAGGGCCTGAGTCAGAGTTTTAGCAGTCGAGCAACAGAGGAAAGGGCGTATCTTTGCAATATTGCAGAGGAAAAAGGACAGTTTTTAGATACGTTTTGAATGGGTATTGAACATGTTCAATAGACTAAAGCAGGGATAGAAAAGGATAATATATTGCTTCAGAGGAAAGCGTACTGGATATTCACTTTGGATACAGTACACCCTAGAGGATGTAACAATAATATATCCCTAGGCTGTTTTCTCACAGGGAGATAATGCCTGATATAACTTGTTTTACATCTTTTTGCTCAGTGATAGTTTGCTGTTGCTATGTCTGCCATAGATTTCTGGACCAACAACCAAGGTCTCGTTCTATGTAAACTGGCGTGTCTCATTAATGATTTATGTCCTTTAAAAATAAGGAGTTAATTCTATCATATGTCTGTTCTAATTATACTATGATATAATAAGTCAAGGCTCTTCCATTTTTTTAAAAATGCTATCATTTTCTGTCTCAATGCACATTTGAGTCACATGAGTAATAAGGACTGTTGATATACTCTGCTGACTTGCACTTTCCTTTTCACATATAAACGCTGAAACTCAACCTGCACAGATTGGAATCTGGATGGTGTCTCCTCACATCCTGGAACAGACGGAATGTGGACACATTGAACACTGAGGAACAGTTCCAAGCCTTTTCCATACTTTTTTCTTCCCATCATTCTGGAACAGGTTGATCTTAGTTTCATCTGTCCAAAGAATGCTGTTCCAGAACTGGACTCTTTTTTTTAAATATTTTTGGGCAAAGTCTAATCTGGCCTTTCTATTCTTGAGGCTTATGAATGGTTTGCACCTTGTGGTGAACCCTCTGTATTTGCTCTTGTGAAGTCTTCTCTTAATGGTAGAAGTGGATAATGATATGCCTACCTCCTGGAGAGTGTTATCACTTGGCTGTATGTTATGAAGGGGTTTTTCATTACCATGGAAACAATCCTACGATCATCCACCACTGTTGTCTTCCTTGGAAGTCCAGGCCATTTTGTGCTGCAGAGCTCACCAGTGCGTTCTTTTTTTCTCAGAATGTATCAATCTGTTGATATGGCCACTCCTGATGTTCCTACTATCTCGCTGATGGATTTTTTATAAAAATGCTAATACAAAAAATATACATAGCAGAATAGAATCATATAAATAAGAACATAATTAAAAATGTGTACATAATGTAAAGTAACAAATGAATACACTCATTCCTATTGCCACTATATATTGTGCTGGCCATTTTTATACATAGGTTATTTTTATTTTATGTTTTCCATTATATGTTTTTTTAGTCGGTGTCAATCCGTTCTGAAATTACATATTGATGTGTTTTAATTTGTTACTTTACATTATGTACACATTTTTAATTATGTTCTTATTTATATGATTCTATTCTTCTATGTATATTTTTTGTGTTAGCATTTTTATAGTTTTTTTATATAGTTATATATTTACAATTACACTGTCTAGTATTAGCCTCCTGATTTGCTCTTTATAGTTCTGATATCCATCACTTTGGAATCTATTAGTTTATTGAGTTTGTGGCTCATTAGCTTACTTACATTCAGCTGGATATAGGGGTTGCTAGGATACCATGAGGGTATATATACATATCCCTGCATCCCTTCTCCATTACCCATTGAAAAAGTCACAGTGTGCGACGAAACGCGTCAGGGAGCGTCATCACGCATTACGCACGGACATTACGTCATTACGCATGCGCAGGAACAGGCCGGTTCGAGCGCAAAACAGTAAAGCGGCTATCTAGCTTAGGAGACATTCTCTGGAACTCCTGGGACGTTTGCTGTGAAATATCCGAGGCACCTTGGGATTCCTGACGGATCACTGCCCCTTCATCTCCGTGAGATCGTTGGACTTTTGATCCTGCTGCGGACACCGGACGGTGGTGATATTTCACAAAGCGCTTTTTATTCTTGTACCCTTGTGAGTGATTTTCTTCCCCCTTCTCCCCCTTTCCCAACATTAAATGTACGGTTTTATACTATGGGGTGTGCGCTCTCTCCTCTCTCTTTTCTATATATATATATATCACAATTATTAAGGTTATGGTGGGTAAAAAAAGTGACAAAAACCCTCCACAGTAAAGCATAAAGCAACTGTAAATATTACTGTATGTTCATTTGCATGTCTTAAACAGGTCTGCAACCCTGTCTTTCCCCATTATCACCCAACATACAGTGCTTCCACTGCAGCAAGGGATTCTGGGAAATGACATGCAAATGAGCATTCCGTGCCTCCTTTTGTCTCAAGCTCATATTACACAAGCAAATCCTCAAGCCAATGCATGCTGTTTTAAACACAGCTTTTAGACAGAGGCTGGGATGAGATGAGATGCAAAGCCATTAAACCCACTCACAGACCTGTTTCAACCTTGATGGGTATCATCAGTGTGAGGTTGGTCGCAATGGCTAAGCTGGTTTGAGACTAGACTAGGTATTCACCACAATTATTAAGGTTATGGTGGGTAAAAAAAAGTGACAAAAACCCTCCACAGTAAAGCATAAAGCAACTGTAAATATTACTGTATGTTCATTTGCATGTCTTAAACAGGTCTGCAACCCTGTCTTTCCCCATTATCGCCCAGCATACAGCGCTTCCACTGCAGCAAGGGATTCTGGGAAATGACATGCAAATGAGCACTCAGTGCCACCTTTTGTCTCAAGCTCATATTACACAAGCAAATCCTCAAGCCAATGCATGCTGTTTTAAACACAGCTTTTAGACAGAGGCGGGATGAGATGCAAAGCCATTAAACCCACTCACAGACATGTTTCAACCTTGATGGGTATCATCATAAGAGTATCTGTGCAATAGTTTGCATGATAGGCACTTTCGCAGTTTAATTAATAACTCCCTAACTACAGTAACTACCTCACTAACTACAGTTTCATGAAAGAGGAAAAGTCGTGTTGAGCACTGCAAAGAATTCAGGCTGCAGGCAGGTTGAAAAAATTAACTATTTATTCGGCATTGTGCTTAAAGACATACAAGTGATCCTCTGATGCATTTCCTGCCTCAGCGGCACTTTAGGCTGTGGCCCCACTGGCGCTGACCGCGCCCATGCTTGAGAGCGGTAACATCACCAGGTCTCCAAGCATGAGTGCCAAGTGTTCTGGCTCTTTCACAAGTGCGCGCGGGGGGAGGGGTGCTTTTGCTGGCAAGTTGAGCGTGCCAAGCTTGAGTGTGCGTGCGTGCCCACGCGGATCGTGTGAGCAAGGACTTGTATTGCATATACATATATGCATATGCATATACAAAATAGTAATAGTTGAACCAATAAAATAAAAAAAAAGACTGAACTTAAAATGAACAAACACACATGTACTGACAGAAAATATCTTAAAAAGATACACGTATATCTACAGTACATACAACATATACAATTCTATTGATAATTGTAATAAATCACTGTATCCTTAGAACCAGGAAATATAGAAAAAAAACCTTTATCTATATGAAATATTCTATGGAGGAAATAGATAGATAATATAATGTAAATATATTAATATCCACATAATCAAATTTCAGGATATGCATATAACAATGAACTGAATAGTAGTCCATATATAGCCAATAAAGAACTGACAGGACAGGGATCATACTCTATACAGCTCCCACAACTGATGATGTACAGTATATCTCAAAAGAGATTACAACACCGTTATCAATATAGGTGAAAATACACCTTACAGTATGTTCAATGTATACTGAGCACAAAATGTACGTACTAAATATGGTAGTGATGTAGCACCTATGTACTGTACAGATCTTCAAGGGAGAGGAAGAGGAAGGGGGAAACAGGAAGTTTCAGAACATGGCCCATCACACTAAAAAAATGTGTGAGCTCCTAATCTACATTCATACCTGCTGGGCATAATGTGTCCATACTATATATCCAGAGCATTTCACATTTTTTGAGCATGTTCAATCTATCACCCCAGCAAGGGGGGTGCGGGAACATGCTCACACCCGTGAAAAAAAGGTTCTGGATACCACCCAATTGACAATTCGTAAAATAACTGGAGACTGGATGTAGCAAATCTCCCTTTTTAATCAGACTCTCTTTAGAGAGGCCTAATGGTGCGTCTCAAGACATATAACATAACTTGTGTTACAGTTAATAAAAATCCTTTTTTGTCCTTTGACACAGGTTTGACACATTAAATTTTCTTCATGGGAAGGGCATATTTACACATTGTACAGCATTCACATTTTTGGAACCCCTTCAGGATACCCCTGACCCCACTGAAACCAGATTGAGAACTGAACAGGCTAGGAGACAGGAAGGTGGTTAATGACTTAGCTTTTTTGAAGACAAACTTTGGTAGCCTCCTGTGTTAAGGTTGCCAATCTCTTATCCAATTTCAAAATGTCCCAATGTCTGGAACTGATGGATCGTACTGCCCCCGCTTGTTTGCTCTGTTGTGTAATAAACAGTGGTTTATTACCCAACTTTTTGTCGTCATGTTGTATCTTTCTGTTAATACCTTTTGACAAAGATCATTTCTATCATTTCTATCCATCTGTCTCACATCAAACAGAGTTTGTTCAAGCAGGGGGTCACTGTATCCCCTAACACGAAATCTATTTATTTGTCTTTCAAAATTCTCCTCTGTTGAGCAAATCCTTTTTATTCTTAATAGCTGACCTTTAGGTATCCCCTGTTTCAGGGATCTTGCGTGATTACTTGTGGCCATCAAAAATGAAATTCTCGAGTTTGCCTTCCTGTATAGATCTGTTTGGATGACACCATTACTATCTATATAAAGCATAAATCTAAATAATAAATATGATGTACATTGTGTTCATAAGTGAAAATAATATTATAAGTATTGATATTAAGTGAATTAATGAACTCTTGTAAAGTGCATGCATCCCCATCCCAAATGAATAATCATCTATGTAGCGTTTAAAATATTTAATGTGATTTCTAAAGGAATTGTGGTCACTAAAAATAAAAATAAAAATAGACACGCACAACCCCATAAATAAATTCACGTACGATGGTGAAAAAGAGGTGCCCATAACAGTGCCCATAATTTAGAAATAAAATTGTGAATCAAAACTAAAATAATTATGTGTGAGAAGAAAAGTGATAGATTCTACCAAAAATGTGCACAGTGCAGGTGCCAAATTAGAATGTTCCAAAAAGTGTTGAATAGCAATAATTCCTTGTTCATGTTTAATAATAGAATATAATGATATCACATCCATCGTCACCCATCTATAGTTGGAATCCCATTTGATGGATTCAATAGCTGTCAATAAATCTTTAGTATCCTTTAAATAAGATGAAAAAAAGAAATGTGCATATAGCACTAATGCTGTGAATTATAATTAGTGTAACTGTGACACTAAAGTGAATACCAAAAGTCGTATAACTATAAGGTAGGCTGACAGGAAAAAAATTACTGATACAGATCAAACACAGCACAAGAAACAGAAAATAATCTGGCGTCTAGAAACAAGTCCAAACAGTAGATAGTGAAATCTGACCACTTTAAATTATTTATTTTAGCTATTCATTATATGTTGTTCAGTTTTGTGTTTGTACCAAGTCAGTTTGTTTGATTGTCAGTGTACAGTATGTTTTGTCTGTCAGTGTATGTATTGTCTTATCAAAAGGTACACAGATACACACTATGATAATTTTCTGTGTTTATCTCCACATATTGGGAAACGGCCTTCAAGATACACCTGAAAGCTTCCAGGTCATCCAGACTGGACATTCTATATGGTCAGATTTCACTATCTGCTGTTTGGACTTGTTTCTAGGCCCCAGATTATTTTTTGTTTTTTCTAATAAAATGGTAAAGCCCACACTAGGGTCTGAAATAATTTATCAATGTAACATGAGAGACCATCTCCCAAAGATCCAATGCTTGACACAATAGGCTTACCCGGCGGATGTGTCAGCGATTTATGGATCTTTTGGAGATGGTAGTAGATGGGCACAACCGGATGTAGCGGATACAGGAAGTCCAACTCTTTTTGTTAAGACATACAGTACATCCCCCCATTTCCAAAAGGGCCCTAAGTTCCTTCTGGAACACCTCAGTAGGATCTTTTTTTAAATTTCTTGTAAGAATTGACATCACTTAGTTGTCTCAATGCCTCTAATATATAGTCAGCGGCGGATTGGACAACAATCGCTCCCCATTTGTCCGCGTTTTTAGAACTAAGTATGGACTTGTTGTTTTTTAGATTATAAAGTTCTTGTTATTCAGTTGGAGTTACGTTTTCTCCTTGGGAAGGACTGAAAGAATAACCCTCTGCTAATATAATATTTTTAAGTCCCTTTCTACTAGTTGTTCAAAAGTCGAAATAAAGTGACCTTTTAAGGCATTGGCTCAGAAAGTTCATTTTCTACGAAAATGTGTATGACTAAAAAATTCTTGAGTAGGGGGTATCCCAGAGGGTTCCATGTGCTGTAATCTCCCTGATCCCTCCCCAACTCCTCCATGTCTGTTAAGGCAGCGGTGCGCAAACTGTGGGGCGCGACCCCCAGGGGGGGCGCGACACTGCCGACGGGGGGCGCGGGGTTTACAGAGGCCCCGCGCGCTTCCCGAAGGCACTTAAATTAAGTGCCGGGGGAGCTGCAGGGCCTCTGTAAACCTAACTTACCGTGGCTCTGGCGGCTTCCTCCCTGCGGCGCCATGGCAACGCGGCGTCAAAATGACGCTGCGAGGTCATGTGACGTCACGTTGCTATGGCAATGTGACGTCATTACGCCGGAGCGCGGGTAAGTTGGGGTTGGGGGGGCGCGGGAGCGAGGGGACAGCCATCAGGGGGGCGCAGGGAATAAAGTTTGCGCCCCCCTGTGTTAAGGCATAACGTTCCCTGAACGTCCCTAGTTGGTCACTGGAGCCATACTCCGGATCACTGTCCTCAGATAATAACGCTGGAATATTCACATCAGTTTCTCCTCCTCGTGGACTCTTGACAGAAAATAATTTTTGACAACACAATTTACGTGTAAAACGCTGTCAATCTATAATGGTGTTAAACAAAAGGAAATCTTTCAACGGTGCAAAATGTAACGCCTTATTGAGTAGGGTCAGTTGACTTGTGGTGAGGACAAACATTTATTTCAGAAATATATAGTAGTATATAGTATATAGTATTAGAAATGTTGATCACATTATTTTCTGCAGAGTCTATGCATATTTATTTCTCTTCTTTTTCTCTCCTTGACATCTTTTTTCTGAGGGACACCCAAGATGCTACAGTTAGTTGTACTTATGTGTTTATATCTATATTTTAATAATATGTGTACTGTATAAAGTGTTTTTGTACTTCTTGGATCGGCATTCCTATTGACTGCATTTTGTTATTTTCATTGGTTGATCCACACCTGTGATCGGGCTAATTGCTGGAGAAGGGGTGGAGACATGAAATCATTGCAGTCAGTTGGTTGCCTATTTAAGAAGTGATGTCTGAGCAGAGGGTCACTCTTTGATAAAGTGCCGTTGAGGCAGGAAATGCATCAGAGGATCACTTGTTGTATGTCTTTATGCACAATGCCGAATAAATAGTTCATTTTTTAAACCTGTCTTCGGCCAGAATTCTTTACAGTGCTCAACCTGACTTTTCCTCTTTCATACAACACCCCTGGGTTTGATGCATGCCATTGGAAAGCACCCAGATGCTCTCCGTGAGTATTATTGTGAAATATAAAACCAGCTGTCCTTTTTTGCATATGAGTAGCAAGTATGGATATTGCAACAGGCTGCACGGAGTGGGAGGACAGATCAGAGAATGATAAGGGAAGTGCTTCACAGAACCAAGGTATGCTGATACACATTGGATGCATTAGTGAACCTCCCCCTTCCACCTCCTTATCATGGACTCCATGTAAGTACAAGAATATACAATACCACATAATACTAGGCTAAGTTATTTATACAGTTTTGGGATTATAAGAAGTACGTTTTTGTCTTTCAAAAGTCTTTTCAAAGTCCGTTATTGTTTTTAAAAAGATTGCATTATACAGTATGTACTGCATGCAGAACAGGATTTTTGGAAGCACCCCTTCAGGATTCATCTCCTACCCCATTTTTAACTACAATTCCAAGTTTATATAAGTTTTAATAAATATAACATTCGATAAAAAAAGAGAAAATGTAAGATTTTTATGATTATGGTATACTAACAAAAAAACCACGAAACAGATCATCTCTCTCTATTCTTTCATTAGTGCTAAGTTTTTTCATCACTATTCCTTAGTTACAGTGACCGCTATTATCAGGAATGGCATGTTTTATTCCAAGCCAGTGTCATCTTTAACCATAATGAGCACCAAAAAATGCAAATACATATCGATTTATGCAGAGGTCACTAAATGTGACAAGCAATCTGTGGAAAAGTTACTTGGGAGAACTAAGTTATAAAAAAGTAATTGGAAAGATGACTGTAACCTTTCTGTAATGAATAGCAATAATAAATGGCTTTTGTAGTGTTCTCATGATCCTGTCAAATGGCAAGGTGGTCTTTCCAGAGTCGATTCATGATTTTGATCTCTTTTGTAATCAGAGAATGGAGATGTGGCATTATTCATTAAATTATCCAGTCATTGTTTGCATACGTTAGAAAAAAGCAGCCTAATTCATTTCCATGTGACTCAAAGGGTTCGTGATAGGAACAAAGATTAAACAATTTATCATTCTTAGGTCCAAAATGTTGTTTTTATTTCATCTTGTTATTGTTACTCGAGTCATTCACTTGTCATAGTCAAGAAAATATTTTCACGTAAAAATCAAGGAATTATAAAATACAGATTTGATTTATTGCAGATGAATTTGCTATTGTAGCTTATTGGAAAGAGCAATGGTATTTACATTGTTTTATTGTTTGCAAAAAAATAAATGAAGTAATCTATTGTATAAATAGATTACTTTATTCTTTAGACTGTTTAACCAAAAAACAACTACTGTATAAAAGAATGAAAACTTCTTTATTTCAATTTAATGTACAAATTACATTTTAAAATGATTAATCTACAAACTCCTAATCAATTATAAATACAAAATGCATTTAATTTATTTATATGGTAACATTTTATTTAGGTACCCATTGTAAAGCTGTAACCTCAACTTTTAATGTTTGGTGCAGAAGAAATGTTTTGGAGCTTTTTTAATATTCTGTTGGTTTTACAATACCAACTTATGTTTTGGGGAGGACTTCAAAACAGTCGCATCATGTTTTCAGTTTAACATTATGTACCTGCAGATAATGCATTAATTGTGTTACAGTTCTCCATGACTTTTTAGAAACTCTTGTTGTCTGTGTACTACAGTAACTTAAAACCTTTTTAAAAGCAACCAGAATTGATTTGATAATATTTTTTTAAACTATTTTATATTGTACAGATGGTGCCAATGCTATTTTAAACCAATAAAATAAAGGCTTGAGTATCAAAATTGCGTGATTTGCACCCCAAATTGTGCCATTTAGTGCCTTACAACATGATAATGGGTGCAATAACATTGACTACTGTACATCTGTATATATTGTTACTTGAGATTACAGGCAGAATAATGACTGAGAGGCCAAATGTTTGATTTTACAAGCAGGTAATGCCTTGGACTATAACTATGGCACTAGTTTATGAAGGACTCTTAACAGAATAGTAGTAGAGCAGCAAATGACCTTTTCAATTAGTGCACACATGCCTAAGCAGTCTTGAAATCAGGAGTTACGTATGAGAACAATGAGTAAAGTTGAAAGGTAGCATGGAGTTAACAAATCAACTCACAATCTGGATGTTGGTTCTCAACCCAGATTTCATAAAATTGACATGGCAACTCTATGTAGAAAGTTTTGAATCATTTATAGAAAGCAAGGGATGATACTGACCACAGTCATTGGACTGGGGGACTGTTGATTAAAAACTAATATTTATTTACCACAAAAAAAAAAAGCCTAAATGTTCACACTTGACATATCTCCATGCCTTTGTCAAATTAATGGGCTAAAGATACAGGGGCTCATGCAGAGAGCATAGATAAGGAAATAGCGCCATCTTCTGGCGAAAAAACTAGCCAGAAATCCTTAAACTCGGGAGAAAATGGCGCGATTTTTAAAAGTGCTCAGAAATTTTTTCAGAGCTGTAAAACTCGCCAAACTCGTGGCGAGAACCTGAAACTCGCCATGCTAATATAGCGTGGTATTCCAGAAGCTCCGAATCGCTGGAACACGCCAATATGTGCATTAGTATGGCGAGTTTCAAATAGCCAGGAAAAGTTGGCAATTTGCAGTTTTTTGCCGAAATGAGTTAACGACGTTCTCTGCATAACACCTTCACTAACGGCAAATCTGTGGCTATTTTACAGCCATTTTAAACTTTTTTAACGTTCCTCTCTGCATGAGCCCCACAGTATGTTAATCTTTTGCATAAGGTGAGGGGAAAAGTTGTGGCTGAGTGGGGGCTCATATGCTATTTGCTAGGCATTACATTATTACTTATTGACATCAAGGCTCAGCCAATGAGGAGTTTAATTTCAGATTTTCACTATTTTGTGTAAAGGTTAAAGGTGTTATTTGCTTAATATTATGACAAAAAATAGAGCTCTGTGACCCTATGTGATTCTGCATTTTAAAGTGAGATTAACATGGAAAGAGGCAGTGCACACAATAGAGAATGTGATCTGCTGAATGATCAGTCACACTCAGTGAATAATAAAATAATATTATTAAATATTGGCAAAAGAGGGAACTGGTGTGATGTGGCCATGGCTCTTGTGGCTGAAGTCAGAAAGACTAGTGAGTGGTACCCTAGAGAAAAAGAAGTAGCTCCAACAATATTTTACTACTTGATCAATCAAATTCCTTTGCAAAATGTGCAGCAGCAGAGACATTTACTTGGAAGAGGAGTAAGCTGAGTGACGAAGCTCTAGCTCTTCTATTTTATGACTGTCTCTGAAGAGGTGGAGGGAGAAAGGATGGATGATGGAAGGATTGAGGCAGAGATGGAAAATATAGATAATTATTTTATTGATAAGTGTGGTGTTGAACACTGTGTGTGATGCACAAACTACACAAACAGTGGTCAGATGATGATGTTATCTTTTACAATGACAGCTGTTTGTTGTCTTTGTGGTAACATGAATCAAGGAAGGGATGATTATCATACTAATTATAGTAGTAATTCACTCTTTGATCAGGAGGCCACCACAACATGGGCAATCACCACGTGTTACGCCGATGCTCGCCACAAACCGGGACCGGACCGCGGGGCTGAGGTGGGGTTATATAATCACCGACCTTAGTCCGTGCAGACTGATCCGGAGTGTGCAGTTCCTAGTTGTACGTAGCAGGATCAGGATTGGAGAAGGCAGCATCGTTGTTATTCAAGCAGGAGTTCGTCAACAGGTATTCAGGAGTTCCCCGCTTCAGCTTAGGAGCGTGAGCGCGGGAGTGGCCTCTGCGCAAGGAGCGGCCTCGGGCCATGACGCCGGTCTCAGCAGGGGGAGACAGCAGGCTGGCCAAAGTACACCGCGGGGCAGCGTCGGGGATACCAATGCTTCAGCACAGAAGTCAGGAACGGGCCTCTGCATGGAACTAGTAGCAGGCCTCAGGAAATGAAGGGTGACCTCTTTTAGGGGAGAATGCAGCATGTACCAGTACTGGCTAAACAACGCTTCAGCACAGGAGTCAGGAACGGGCCTCTGCATGGAACTAGCAGCAGGCCTCAGGAACTTAGGAACTAGGGATAAGAATTAGAGAGGATAGTACACCAGGAGACAAGCCAGGGTGGCTTGTGGCAGAGACAGTAACGTCCAGGGAAGGATTTTATGCTCGGCACTGATTCAGAGCCAAAGCCCAACTATAAAGGCGGAGATCCAATCACAGGGGAAGGGTGTGTGAGCATTCCTCCAATGATGGAGCACAGGGCAGAAGCTGCAATGAGAGACAGCACATGTGCCATTGATTGCCAGAGGAAGCTTTTGCAACTGCAGAAGTCTGCAAGGCTATAATCAAAGCCAGGAGTGGATTCCTTACACCACGATCACAAACAACACAACTACTACCACTAGTGTTCCTTCTAGTACTACATTGAAATGCAAAAGTTTCTCTGAGTTGCCAATATATTCTATATTTGAAAGTTAAACCCCCCCCCCCCCACAAACCCACACTCTCATTCCTGTCAGCTTCAGTAACTGCACACCCTGTGTTTATATAACATCAGCCAATGCAGCAGCAGCAGCATCCATCAACCAACCATACCCTGGTACTGGTAGTGAAAGTACTATGGGGGTAGAGCAAGTTAATCTTAGAATCCTCAGAAAAAGCATCACACAATTTTAAACAATAGAAACATGATGAGGTGGAAGAGTATGAGGATGAAGAATGAAAATATAGAAAAATGCAGACAAAAATAGAGACAATTGCTCAATGTGTGCTAGCCCCATTGTGTGGTCCCACCACACAGAATCAATTACAAAAATACGAGACAGGAGGACCAAACTCAATCAGTGCAACAGCATTATAATAAAAAAATAGATATCTCCTATTCTTTAAATCATTGTTGGTTTATTTAGAAGTGCAACATAGTGAGACAGAGCACTGTTTCAGGCTCAAGCATAGGCTGAACAGAGCATCTATATTTCTATTTAAACATGCTATTCAATAACCTGAAATGGAAACCCACAGGGGAAGAGTTAAGTGGTGCACTGCTGCAAAAATAACAAGGCTGGATCGCTCAGAATATGAGTATAAAAAAGATTTATTTGGCCATTGGCAATGCAATAAAAATGTGTGAGAAAAACTCACAGAACGTACTCTGACGCATATGAATGTAATTGCGCTTTGTCAAAGAGCACTCTTTGACAAAGCGCAATTATGCACGAAACATACATGCAATAGGTGCTGATAGTGTTAGGCTAAACGATTGTTGCATGGAGATGGATACTTGGCTAACCAATCTTAATGATGTGCCTTCTTCAGGGGTGTTTGGGGAAGTATGTGTGGGGGTTATATGTTCCATGTACAGATGAGTCTTGGTCTACCTTGCCTGTACAGAGCTGGCAAGGCATTTATGTAACCCTTTTAGAGGAGGATTTCTGCAGTGCCTTTGCTTGGACTACCCTGTGTCTCTAGGTCCAAGGTATTCGAGAGTTTATCACATCTCCTTAACAGAGAGCTATAGCCATAACCTCCCAGATATGTTATATGATGTACTCCATACTTGAGGAGTCTATTCTCTTCCATTTGGTTTTAATACAACATCTAACTGCTAATACAATGTAGGAGATTCAATTATAGACTGGGCATGGGAGCTTTTGTATTGGTTTATTTAAATGAGCTACCCACAGATTACCTTAGGGATCCCTTTTATTTTATTAGAGTTTGACTGAAAATGGCTAGGTGCCAGGTGTGATGCTAAAGTTTTAGCCTTCCTAAATGTGAATCTTGGCCCATTTCTTATATACTCTACAATATCCCTGTCAAGTGACAGAGTATGCCAATGTTTATGTATGATATCACATATTTGTTTAGATTGTCGATTATATGTGGTAACAAAAAATGGACTAAAATCACTTAGCTCAGGGACAGGTTTTATTTGATCCATAAAACGTTTCTTTTTCTTATATTTTTCCAGGAGTACAGAACGATCCAAAGATCTTGCATGTTCAAATGCCGTTTGGATATCCCTACTGTTATAGCCTCTGGCCTGAAATCTTTGAAACAATGCTTCTGATTGTGAATAAAAATTCTCATCATTTGAACATATACGTCTTAACCGTATAAATTGAGCTTTAGGGATGCCTTTGAGTAATGATTGGGGGTGGCAACTTTTTGCTGACAGTAATGTATTCCTAGAATTGCGTTTACGGAATATATCAGTTTGGATTTTTTGATCATGGTCGATGTACAGGAGCAGGTCTAGATAATTTATACAATTAATATTATGCTCATAAGTAAATTTAATATTTCTGTCATTAGAATTAAGTAGATTGATAAATGTAAGAAGTGATGATTCATCGCCGTCCCATACTGTAAAGTACACCTAGTTTGCATACGTTTTTGGATGTCAGGGTATCAATGTGCATCCCGAATGTTAAGTGGGAGTCAAACCATATGCCAAGGTATTTAAAACTAGTAACAGAAGGGTGGTGTTAGCATTGGTTCAGGTCTGGAGTTCAGTCACTAGAAGATTTAAAAATTTAGTCTTGGTCCCAAATACCATTGTTACAGTCTTGTCAGTGTTTGAAAACAGTTTGTTTTGGGAACTACGACATTTGATATTGCTGTTTATAAATCGTTGATATCTGGATCAGTATATGGATTGAATGTGTATGAAATAGGTACATTACCCTTGGAAGCAGATTCATTTCGACTGAACACACCCTCCCCAGTCTTGAAATACTGTATTTGTCCAATGACGCAAGGTATTTTTTAAGAGTCAAAATGAGTTTCGGGAATTTAGCTTTGTATAAAGAATCAAATTAACTAGTAAGACTGATCTCCAGGTATGGGATCGCCTTTCATTCCCAAGTCAGATCCAGGTTAAAGGAAATCAGTTTCTTGACCCAAACTCAGTGCCATGGATTAGTGTGATTTTATATTGAGTTTTTGCTAGGGCTATGCCATGTTTGTGCCATGGTTGTGCACGATAAGGGTTTGCTAAATAGAAGCTATGAAAGGGGACACCCCTGCCTTGTCCCATTTAGAATAGCGATCTGGTCTGAAAGAAGCCCCACACATCTCAATCTGGCTCCAGGGCCATTGTATAGGGCTTGGATTCCTCTACAAAAAATATCTCCATTTATGAATAATGTCCACACAGGTGTGCACCCCTGCTAAGGCAACAAGTGACGCGGCTCACTCCGGTCCCTGACATCCAGCTTACCGACCTCCCACCCGACACCCTCGAGAGATACTTTAAAAGCAGTGGAGGACAAGCACACAAATTAACCATGCTACTTTTTAAGCCGTACAATCAGTGGTGCCAAAATGTTAATTTTGATGGTACGAGGGGCAAGCACGCGCATCCTGCAAATTTACGTAAATCTATTGTGGATGAAGTCATGTGCAATTTTAATATGAACACGCTTGTTTTCAAAGCAATGAAAGACACATCCTTTTGCCCTTTTGCTGCATTAAAGGGCTCATAGCTGGAGTTCCAAGGGCATTGGGGACAATTACCTGTACTATAAATGTAAAAATAAAAATGCAACAGAAATGTTTTTAATATAATAAAAAAACGTTCTGTTTACTAAAGTTTTGTAATTGACTGTTCTGCTATTGTATTCATTGCTTAATGCTTATTTAAGTTTTGCAAGTTTGGGGCCGGGCGAAGCCAAGTGAAAGAAAAACACCCTTGGTGCAGGAAACTCACGCAGCAATACTGCCATGTATTGTACGGTTCTTAAATTCATGCATGCCATATCTTTTCTTCTCAAACAAAAAAACCCTCCTAATTGGATAATGGAGTCAGTGTTTCATTCTTATGTTCATTTATGTTTTGCAGGTTTGGGGTTGGGCAAAGCCAACACTGTGTTTGTGCAGGAAACGCATCTATCAATAATGACAGGTAATGTACTGTCCCTAAATTCATGCATGCCATGTCTTTTCTTCTCTAATAAAAAAAACACCTCCTAATTGGATAATAGAGTCATAGTTAAATTGTTATGTTCATTAATATTTTGCAGGTTTAGGATCAGGATGAGGCTAACACCATATACATGCAGGAGAGACATTCAGCGACATTGTCAGTTTATGTACAGTACTCTAGTTATGTATCTATTTTATACTAGTTTTATTTTCAACCAGGTTACATAGTGAAACGCATACGCAGAAATGCTATGACACGCATATGCGTTTCAATCAGGCTCAACAGCGACACACACGTGCAGCACAGTACTACTGTATGTGCGATTATTGAATATTGTCTCTTTCTTTACAGCCAAGACATCAAAGAGCCAGCCAGTTCAAAGAAGAAAAATAAAAGAAGATTGTAAATTTAGAAGAAGAGACTTCGTATTTGCGCATTATTCATTTTTAATTTATTAGCGTTTGCAAATAAAACATATGGGGGCTCATGCAGAGAGCATAGATAAGGAAATAGCGCCATCTTCTGGCGAAAAAAATAGCCAGAAATCCTTAAACTCGGGAGAAAATGGCACGATTTTGAAAAGTGCCCTGAAAATTTTTCAGAGCTGTAAAACACGCCAAACTCTTGGTGAGAACCTGAAACTCGCCATGCTAATATAGCGTGGTATTCCAGAAGCTTCAAATCTCTGGAACACGCCAATATGTGCATTAGTATGGCGAGTTTCAAATAGCCAGGAAAAGTTGGCAATTAGCAGTTTTTTGCCGAAATGAGTTAACGACGTTCTCTGCATAACACCTTCACTAACGGCAAATCTGTGGCTATTTTACAGCCATTTTAAACTTTTTTAACGTTCCTCTCTGCATAAGCACCTTCATTCTTTAACAATACTTTTGGGTGTGTTCAAATTTTTCCTCTTTACATTTAAATTAAATACACTTACTGTAGTACATAAAGTACTAATATCATTTAAAAAATATATATATATATTTATATCTCATATATATATATATATATATATATATATATATATATATATATATATATATATATATATATATATATATAGGTAATACGATACCGTGTGACCGAATATCAGAGGCAGCACTCCACGAGGTAGTCGTAAGATATTGTATTTAGTGAGACATAAAAACCAACGTTTCGGTCCTCCACACGGGACCTTTCTCAAGGTGATGTACAGACAGAGTGAAATAGAACACATATAAGTACCTTACCAAACCATGACAAACAGGTGCACCACATTATCAAATACAATTGGTTAACTTACATGCTCAATGCAGGAACAACCCATTATGGTCAGACCAGCTGGTGTCAACTAGACATCTAAAGTGTCACTGACACGTAGAGCGCGCTCCCTGCACATGTATGAATTGTGGGAAGCTGTGTATGTGTCTATTAGCTTCCGTCATGTGATGCAGACAGAGTACTGGGCGCCTGTAGCCCAAACAGCCTCTCTGCGCATATGCGAGCCGTCCGGCAATGCAGGGAGGAAAAAAATATATATATATATATTTTTTAAAAACGAGCAGTGGAGCCATTGCGCATGCCGAACCGGCAGTTAATAATATATATAAGGATCATGGCGGTTCCCAGTAATTTTAAACCCACTCTGCCATATTTAAAGCATGAATGAGCATCATACTGGTATGCAACTAATCTCAAAGCCCATGGCAAATTATGCAGATAGTTTTTTTAAGTAGACTCCTTTGCCAAATGGAAAAATTAAAGGTATATATACACACACCAAATGGTGTGAAGCTGTCAGCAACAGCTGATAATAACATGAGCACGTCAAACAAGCATTGGAGTATGAATAAATGTGGCACCAAACAATAATACCAGAATAAAGTGCAAATTAGTGATACCCAACAAATGTGAACATATATAAACTGAGATGCTGGCTGAATAAGAATGTATAAAAATACACAAAAAATGATTAAATTACTAAACAGATATAGATACGATATTGCACGACCAGTTCAAATACGACCAAATACGTAACATACATTGATTTGATCACTCTCAGGCTTATAAGCAGAGCCTGAATATAATGAATCAAGCTAAAGTGTCAAACAAGACAAAAGGTCATAATTCCATCTGCACTAGATATATAGGACATCATAAATACAGTTAGCACTTAGGACCATATTAAATAGTCGCTGAAAGCAATCGTATATCCATTGTGGAGACATGGCGTAATCCTTCATCTGTTCATGACAAATAAGCAAACAGAAGCCAAATGAAGGTGTTGAATCCATAAGTTCATATCCTGTCTTTAAGACAAACATAATCCTTTATGAAGCAGGACAATTATTTCTGGACGGAATGTAGAATAGAAACCCGGTATGCTGACTCGAATCCTGGGGACGAAAAGTCACCTAATGCAGATGAGTCTTTGGTTATTGATTGTGTTTATCCTGTACATAAAGGTAGCAACTCATCCGATAAAAGCACAAAAAGGGAACCCCAGTCACCTTATGTGGATCCGCCACTATCTTGAAAGGTTGATCAGAGAAAACAGCTCAACGCCAAATCTTCGTTCAATCCACGTGGACTTAATGTATCCAGTTTGTAGATGGTGCATGCTTCTAATTGAAGGAGAGCTTTATTGCGGTCTCCACCCCTAGGCGGCAATGGGACCTGCGCAATTGGCATGCACCGCAGAGTAGCGAGACTATGCTGTTTCTCTTTAAAGTGACGAGCCACTGGTTGTTGTGTAAAGTCTTCCTTGTTATCTGTGTCTGCCAAGGCCTTCCTGATGGCAGACCGGTGTAGACTGAGTCGTTCCTTTAGCATCCAGATGGTCTTGCCAATGTAATAAAGCCCACATGGGCACCTGATGAAATAGATCACATATTTTGAATCACAATTCAAAAAATCTTTGATATTAATACGGTATCCATGTTGTGGATGTGGATAACTTTTTCCAAGAACCATATATTGGCAATTGACACATCCCCGGCATTTATGATCCCCCAGTGGTCTTGTCAGCCATGACTGTTTTTTGCCATATTTTGAACGTGGATCCGCTTGTTTGAACAAGTCTCCCAAATTGCGACCTCGACGATAGCAAAAACGAGGAGGATCCTTAAAATATTGTCCAATTTGCTTGTCTTTGGCCAAAATGTGGGTGTGTTGTAAAATGCTACGTCGGATGTAGTTAGATGCTGTTGTATAGGTGCTTTTGATATTAAAACGGTTATCGCATACCTTTTTATTTTGGGGATTTAACAATGTTGCTCTCTCTATATTCCTCGATTTTTCAAGTGCCATAGTCACCTCTGCCTGATCATAACCACGTTCCAGAAAGGACTCCTTCATTTCTTCAAGTGCTGCCTCTAATCTCGACGGTTCTGTGGTAATTCTTATGACCCTCAAGAATTGTGAAAAGGGTAAACCTTTCTTCATGGGTACCGGATGGTGGCTGGATGCTAAGAGTAGCGTATTTTTATCCGTAGGTTTTCAGTAAAGCCTTGTTGCCAAACGACCATTATTCTTATATACAATTGTATCTAAGAAGGCTACCTCAGAGGTGCTGAAGCACAGTGTGAAGCGTATAGTAGTGGGTAAACTATTAAGTGTGTCAACAAATGCAAGTAACTCTGCCTCAGAGCCTGACCAAACCAGAAACAAGTCATCAATATAGCGAAAGAACCTAACCAGATATTTACTGCATGATGGATTTACCAAAAAATATTTACGTTCATAAGTATCCATAAGTAGGTTAGCATATGATGGGGCCATGTTTGACCCCATTGCAGTACCAATAAGCTGCAAATAAAAATCATTTTCAAATTTAAAATAATTTTTGTGCAAAATTACATCCATCAATAACAGTAAAAAATCAGGAGGAGGGCCAGTTAATGCATTGAAGCTCAGAAGATGTTCTCTGCTAGCTTCAATGCCTTCAGCATGGTTAATGTTGGAATAGAGACTCGCGACATCCATTGTAGCCAAAATGTACCCATCTGCAATATCTGTTAGAGTGGCTAATTGATTAATAAAATCAGTGGTGTCTTTGATATATGTTCTCATGTTCGAGACCATAGGCTGTAGATAAAAATCTACATATTGTGAAAGTGGGTGAGTCAATGAACCACATGCTGAAATAATTGGCCTTCCAGGAGGTGCGGTAATGGATTTATGAATTTTGGGAAGGATGTATATAACTGGTATAATGGGATTAGATTGTTTTAAAAAAACTGCTTGTCTCTTCGGAGATCCATCTATTTGTCAGGCCAAGGTCAATGATGGTGTCAATCTCCCTTTTATAGTTTAATGTGGGATCCGAAGATAACAATTTATAATGTGTAGTAACCCCTAATTGCTTG
Organism: Ascaphus truei; assembly: GCF_040206685.1. Taxonomy (NCBI): domain Eukaryota; kingdom Metazoa; phylum Chordata; class Amphibia; order Anura; family Ascaphidae; genus Ascaphus; species Ascaphus truei. The sequence goes on along the minus strand of NC_134487.1, from coordinate 50,410,739 downwards.
CCAATCTCTTTTCTATAGTATTTGTATGGCATAAAAACAACAACACCCCCTTTGTCGGCTAATCTAATGATGATGTCAGTATTTAAACTAAGGGACTTATTAGCCAGATGTTCTTCCCTTGAGAAATTAGAATAACTAGTTTTATAGTTTTTTAATTTAGCCCTTGTGTCCTGTCCCACCAAATTCATAAAAGTGTGTATACTGTGGTTATGCGTCTTGGGTTCAAAAGTACTGCGTGGTTTAAATTTATTTTGTTGATTAACATCACGAACTGTAGTATCACACGGTGTCCTACTAAAAAAGTCTTTCAATTTTAATTGTCTATTAAGACGGTATAAATCTACTTCCCAATTGAAGGGATCTTGTTTGCATGTAGGTATAAATGATAGGCCTTTGTTAAGTAGGCTTAGTTCAGCAGGTTTAAGAATATACTCAGACATGTTAAACACAACGCACTCTATGTTGCGTGCTTGTTTGAACCTCTGGATGTTGTCTACCGCAATGGATACCTTGTGTTTGTGTCCACCCCTCCTGGTTTTGCGCCTGGTTTGGGAATAGGGGGTGTTTTCCTTGCCCTAAAAAAGATGAAGGAACTGCTGCTAAACTTTCTTGACCATCTGACTGATCCGTGTCACTAGTGTTACATGTGCCGCTATTAGCCGTGGTTTTCTTATGTTTAGAAAAAAACCTCCTTGATTTATTCTTGGTTTGGTTAGGCTCATTAATCCCTAGCAGCCATCTGTACACGCGTCTGTCTGTATAGTCAGCCTTGACAACCTTAAGCTTTTCTCTTTAATACTTAATCAGATTTTCTCTGTATATATCAATAGTGTTTTGAATTTTGTCCTGCCTATCAACTGATGTATCTGTACCTAAAGTGTCGCCATGTGATTTAGTAATTGTTTCTATATTACTCCTGATTTTGGTCAACTCCTTACTTGATTGTTCAATGAATAAAATCATTAAATCGAAAGAACATTTAATTAAAATCCCAATCCACTTTTTGCAGAAATTGGGGTCCCCCCTGCCAATAGTTGGCTGATTACTAACACGGAAACCCCTAGGGATAAGACCTTCTTTATGATAATGGGAGATGGTAACACCATGCAAGTAGAAATCAACCTCTTTCTTCTTCAGTTTAATTAGATCATTGAATACATCCGATGGTTTGTCAGGTCCAAATACAGCTTGTATGTCATCAGTGTATCTTAGTTACTTATATATTTTTGACCCTGCGGACATACAGGGTACAAAAGATTGACTGTTTCATTTTATTGCTAATATTGAAATTTTCATTGGTGACTTATGGAGGATTCTGATGATGTGGCTGGCATATTCACAGGTATCTCTGATACAGTGAGTTACTCAGATACTGAAATTGCACAGATAAGATACACTGATGACATACAAGCTGTATTTGGACCTGACAAACCATCGGATGTGGGGGTTCATAAATGCCGGGGATCTGTCAATTGCCAATATATGGTTCTTGGAAAAAGTTATCCACATCCACACCATTGATACCGTATTAATATCAAAGATTTTTTGAATTGTGATTCAAAATATGTGATCTATTTCATCAGGTGCCCATGTGGGCTTTATTACATTGGCAAGACCATCCGGATGCTAAAGGAACGACTCAGTCTACACCGGTCTGCCATCAGCAAGGCCTTGGCAGACACAGATAACAAGGAAGACTTTACACAACAACCAGTGGCTCGTCACTTTAAAGAGAAACAGCATAGTCTCGCTACTCTGCGGTGCATGCCAATTGCGCAGGTCCCATTGCCGCCTAGGGGTGGAGACCGCAATAAAGCTCTCCTTCAATTAGAAGCATGCACCATCTACAAACTGGATACATTAAGTCCACGTGGATTGAACAAAGATTTGGTGTTGAGCTGTTTTCTCTGATCAACCTTTCAAGATAGTGGCGGATCCACATACGGTGACTGGAGTCCCCTTTTAGTGCTTTTATCGGATGAGTTGCTACCTTTATGTACAGGATAAACACAATCAATAACCAAAGACTCATCTGCATTAGGTGACTTTTCGTCCCCAGGATTCGAGTCAGCATACCGGGTTTCTATTCTATATTCCGTCCAGAAATAATTGTCCTGCTTCATAAAGGATTATGTTTGTCTTAATTACAGGATATGAACTTATGGATTCAACACCTTCATTTGGCTTCTGTTTGCTTATTTGTCATGAACAGATGAAGGATTACGCCATGTCTCCACAATGAATATACGATTGCTTTCAGCGACTATTTAATATGGTCCTAAGTGCTAACTGTATTTATGATGTCCTATATATCTAGTGCAGATGGAATTATGACCTTTTGTCTTGTTTGATACTTTAGCTTGATTCGTTATATTCAGGCTCTGCTTATAAGCCCGAGAGTGATCAAATCAATATACGTTATGTATTTGGTCGTATTTGAACTGGTCGTGCAATATCGTATCTATATCTGTTTAGTAATTTAATCATTTTTTGTGTATTTTTATACATTCTTATTCAGCCAGCATCTCAGTTTATATATGTTCACATTTGTTGGGTATCACTAATTTGCACTTTATTCTGGTATTATTGTTTGGTGCCACATTTATTCATACTTCAATGCTTGTTTGACGTGCTCATGTTATTATCAGCTGTTGCTGACAGCTTCATACCATTTGGAGTGTGTATATACCTTTAATTTTTCCATTTGGCAAAGGAGTCTACTTAAACAAACTATCTGCTTAACTTGCCATGGGCTTTGAGATTAGTTGCATACCAATATGATGCTCATTCATGCTTTAAATATGGCAGAGTGGGTTTAAAATTACTGGGAACCGCCATGATCCTTATTTATTTATTAACTGCCGGTTCGGCATGCGCAATGGCTCCACTGCTCGTTTTAAATTTTTTTATATATATATTTCTTTTCCTCCCTGCATTGCCGGACGGCTCGCATATGCGCAGAGAGGCTGTTTGGGCTACAGGCGCCCAGTACTCTGTCTGCATCACGTGACGGAAGCTAATAGACACATACACAGCTTCCCTCAATTCATACATATGCAGGGAGCACGCTCTACGTGTCAGTGACACTTTAGAGGTCTAGTTGACCCCAACTGGTCTGACCATAATGGGTTGTTCCTGCATTGAGCATGTAAGTTAACCAATTGTATTTGATAATGTGGTGCACCTGTTTGTCATGGTTTGGTAAGGTACTTATATGTGTTCTATTTCACTCTGTCTGTACATCACCTTGAGAAAGGTCCCGTGTGGAGGACTGAAACGTTTGTTTTTATGTCTCACTAAATACAAAATCTTTTGACTACCTCGTGGAGTGCTGCCTCTGATATTTGGTCACACGGTATCGTATTACCTACTGCACCGACACACTTTATTCGAGCAAATACCCAGTATGTACCTGGCAGATACCTGGAATGCGCCGCTCCTCACCTCTGACAAGCCCCGTTGCGTTTGCCTTCCCAGCCTGGGTTCATGCCTGGCTGATGGGCGGCTGATCTGTTAAATGATAATGATTAGGATTTAATAGGCTGCAATGCTTCGCGTGTCTACCAGATGGCATAAATTCATGAATTGTAATGCAGTATATATATATATAGAGAAAAAAAAATAGTATTAAAAGGCGCCTAGTCAGGAAAGGATATATTCACCAACTGGAGGAGACCGATGTGGATTCCAGACGTACCAGATGTGCTTAAAAAGAATATAAAAGAACACAAAACATAGTGTAATACTGTATGAACATGAAACATATATGTGAACACAATAAATATATTATCAGCTGAGATCAAAATATGAGAAAAATTGACAACATTTAATAAATTGATTAAAAAACACTGGACATGAAAAACAAATACATATAAAAACAATTAATAAAATATTAAGTATGACAATTAATATTGGTATAGGACGATTAATAGGGGACTGATTCACTGCTGCACCAGATAGAGTGCCCACTCACCGGACGGAAGATAAAATCAGACGGTGGATATATCTGAGAATATCCCCTCTCTCTTTCCAGCTCACACAGCTTTCACATCAGGATCGGAGCCAGGATGATGGTCGCACACGTTGGACTGTGTGTGTTTTCCCTGGTCACACGCACTCATCCACAGCTATTGATAGGTGGAACGCAGTTGATGTATATAACTTTCACTGCTGTTACGCCGAGTCTGGGGTCAAGATGTCGGCTATACACGCTGAGCCGCGTGGGCCTCCCTCCTCCTGGCGTACCTTCCTCGTAGCTGTTGGTTTGCTGCGGCAGATTCGAGTTGGTTTGGGGTTGAGCTGACAGACAGCTGATTCGTCACGGCACTCGGGGGCAACTCGTGGTGTGCGGATTCAAGTCCCTGCAAGATTAACCCTACGCGTTTCGAGAGCGGGCTGCTCTCTTCCTCAGGGGTTCTAAAAATATGTCCCATAATGTCCTCTTTTATAGGTGTCCAGATAAGTCCAATAAACACCATAATTGGCTTGTTGCACATGCGCATTGCATATTGTGTGGAAAAAAGTCTATTGTTCACACATGCGCAGTGGGTCATAATAACGGAATTCAAATACAAAAAATAAAATTAACGATCTCAGCTGAAAAACATAATATTACATACAAATAATTGTGAAATGTGTGTTGTGTGGGAGAGTAACCTATATACAGCTATAAAACTATAATGAATAAAAATGAAGAGTCTATACTGAAGCTATATAAGGAGCTGTTACTATGTGGGGAGATGTGTAATGATGTGATGTTATTTTATATATAAATGGTGAATTTGTATAAATATAGAACAAATGTGAAAAATCATGGTGTAATATAATAGTTACTAAATTAAGATGCTATATACTAATGTGCAAACATATGTTTCAAATCAATACTTAATATTAACTTAGTGTGAATTTCCAATACATGTGAATCATATATGTATAGAAAACTAAAAAAGGTGATATTTATTTCGTTAGTAAATTATTTATACATTTATATGTGTTTTTTTAGTGATTCTACTTATTATAGGTGTGGTGTATGACATAATGTGCCAAAAATATATATATATATATATATATTTCATACAATATTACATTTAAAATTTACATTAAAAAAGTTGTCTGAAATTTCATAAAATTTAACAACCAGTACTTGCATTTCTAGAATACAATAATTTTGATACATCGTGATATATTATGTATATTGCTCCTTTAATGCAAGAATACAGAATAAGAAACAAAATGGACAAATAGTGACTTTGATTAGTTTACCAAAAAGGACTTTAAGTCAAAATCAACGTTAAGGCCTAGTGGGGATAAGGTCTTTAGCTCGTATATCCAATACGACTCACGTCTCCCCAGTTGACTCACAGCGTTTCCACCTCTCCAATTTGGAGTAATGCTTTCAATAGCCGCACATTTCAAACCAGTAGGATCTTGATTGTGCACTTGTTGAAAATGATGTGATACGTTGTGCGTTGTTAGCCCTCTCTTGATGTTATATATATGTTCATATATGCGTCTTTGGACAGGTCTAGTTGTCATACCCACATATTGCAGACCGCACGGACATTCCAGGAGATATATTACAAAAGAACTTTTACAAGTGATGTGTTGTTGAATAGTATAGTTTTTAAATGTTTTATTAGATGTATAATTGGATGTTTTTATACTATATTTGCACGCAGTGCACCTTTGACATGGAAAGTAACCTTTGTGTATGACATTATTGCGTAACTTTGTTTGTAAAGAAGGGCAGCTTGGAGCTAATTTGCGTCCGATGTTTGGTGCTCTAGTGAATACTATCTGAGGATGTTCAGGCAGAATACCTTCAAGTTCTTTATCTTTTTTGAGGATAGGCCAATATTTTTTGAATATTTTCCTTATATTCGGTGCCATCTGATTATATTGCGTTATAAAGCTAAAATTAGCAGTTTTATTTCTATCTTTGTTCTTATATTGTAAAAGATTGGATCTTTCCATTGCTGCCACTTCTGTTATCGCTTTGTCTAGATCTTTAGATGAATACTCTCTATCCAGAAATTTATTCTTCAAATCTAAAGCTTGATTTTGAAATGTTTCGGCACAAGTACTATTTCTTTTTAGTCTAATAAATTGTCCTTTGGGTATGTTTTTAACCCAGGAGGGGTTGTGGTGACTGCGTGCATGGAGATAATTATTTGCCTGAACTGGCTTAAAATAAGTACAAGTCACTATTTGGTCATTTTTTGCCGAAATGAGTAAGTCCAAGTATTCTATGGATGTGGGACTAGTATTAAAAGTGAAAGTTAAATTATAAGAGTTTTGGTTCATGTAATTTTTAAAATCTTCTAAGTGTTCTAAAGTGCCTGACCATATAAAAATAATATCATCTATGTAGCGCCGCCACAGGACCAAATCCGCTCCGTATGGACAACTGGACCATATATGATGTTCCTCCCAGTTGCCCATAAATAAATTTGCATAGCTAGGAGCGAATTTGGTACCCATGGCGGTGCCACATACCTGTAAATAATACTTAGACATAAAATTAAAAAAATTGTGTTTTAAAATAAATTGAATACCAGAAATAATAAATGTTTTCAAATCCGTGGATATAGTTGAATCTTTGTCTAATGTGTCAGCAATCGCATTGCATCCAAGGGTATGGTTAATAACAGTATATAACGAACTAACGTCCGCTGTTACAAAATGATAATGTGACTTCCATTGGATGTCCTTTAGTGTCTGCAATATGTGGGTAGTGTCCCTTACATAGGAGGGCAACTGCACAACGTATGGTTGAAGTTTGTTATCAATATATTGGGATAAATGTGAAGTTAAAGATTGTATTCCCGATATTATCGGTCGGCCGGGGGGAAATTCTAGATTTTTATGGATCTTGGGTATGATATAAAATAAAGGAATACGTGGGTGTATGTTATAAAGAAAATCAAATTCTTGTTTAGTGATGATTTGTTGGTCTAAGCCAGTAGTTAGAAGTGTACACAGTGATTGTTGATATGGAATAGTGGGGTTAGAGGGGAGGGGTTGGTATGTGGACACATCACCCAGAATTCTAAGAGATTCTTCGATGTAATAAGATTTGTCCATAATAACCAACCCCCCCCCCCTTATCAGCAGGTTTAATAATGATTTCATCATTTTCCTCAAGTGCACGTAGAATATTTTTGTCTTCTATACTGAGATTGTCATGTTTAATTTTGAAATATATATATATATATTTTTGGCACATTATGTCATACACCACACCTATAATAAGTAGAATCACTAAAAAAACACATATAAATGTATAAATAATTTACTAACGAAATAAATATCACCTTTTTTAGTTTTCTATACATATATGATTCACATGTATTGGAAATTCACACTAAGTTAATATTAAGTATTGATTTGAAACATATGTTTGCACATTAGTATATAGCATCTTAATTTAGTAACTATTATATTACACCATGATTTTTCACATTTGTTCTATATTTATACAAATTCACCATTTATATATAAAATAACATCACATCATTACACATCTCCCCACATAGTAACAGCTCCTTATATAGCTTCAGTATAGACTCTTCATTTTTATTCATTATAGTTTTATAGCTGTATATAGGTTACTCTCCCACACAACACACATTTCACAATTATTTGTATGTAATATTATGTTTTTCAGCTGAGATCGTTAATTTTATTTTTTGTATTTGAATTCCGTTATTATGACCCACTGCGCATGTGTGAACAATAGACTTTTTTCCACACAATATGCAATGCGCATGTGCAACAAGCCAATTATGGTGTTTATTGGACTTATCTGGACACCTATAAAAGAGGACATTATGGGACATATTTTTAGAACCCCTGAGGAAGAGAGCAGCCCGCTCTCGAAACGCGTAGGGTTAATCTTGCAGGGACTTGAATCCGCACACCACGAGTTGCCCCCGAGTGCCGTGACGAATCAGCTGTCTGTCAGCTCAACCCCAAACCAACTCGAATCTGCCGCAGCAAACCAACAGCTACGAGGAAGGTACGCCAGGAGGAGGGAGGCCCACGCGGCTCAGCGTGTATAGCCGACATCTTGACCCCAGACTCGGCGTAACAGCAGTGAAAGTTATATACATCAACTGCGTTCCACCTATCAATAGCTGTGGATGAGTGCGTGTGACCAGGGAAAACACACACAGTCCAACGTGTGCGACCATCATCCTGGCTCCGATCCTGATGTGAAAGCTGTGTGAGCTGGAAAGAGAGAGGGGATATTCTCAGATATATCCACCGTCTGATTTTATCTTCCGTCCGGTGAGTGGGCACTCTATCTGGTGCAGCAGTGAATCAGTCCCCTATTAATCGTCCTATACCAATATTAATTGTCATACTTAATATTTTATTAATTGTTTTTATATGTATTTGTTTTTCATGTCCAGTGTTTTTTAATCAATTTATTAAATGTTGTCAATTTTTCTCATATTTTGATCTCAGCTGATAATATATTTATTGTGTTCACATATATGTTTCATGTTCATACAGTATTACACTATGTTTTGTGTTCTTTTATATTCTTTTTAAGCACATCTGGTACGTCTGGAATCCACATCGGTCTCCTCCAGTTGGTGAATATATCCTTTCCTGACTAGGCGCCTTTTAATACTATTTTTTTTTCTCTCTACTTTGTTATCTGACCAGGGGGTCAGTTTTAGTATTCAGGCAGCCCCCTATGTGAGCTATCCCTCACTATAGGGTTTGTTCCCTTATATAGTTAGCGCTACCTAACCTGTGTTTGCATCAGTATATATATATATACTGTGCAGTATTGCAGCCAGCGGGAATAAAATGCTTCAATCCCTGCCTGGAAAATACCTCAATGCACTCGGGCAGAAAACAGTCACAAACCTCAATACACCCGGGTATACCCGAATTCGTGGGACTAGCCGAGCTCGAATAAAGTGTGTCGCCAGTGTATTTGGTTTATATAGGATTTGCACCCACTTTCATCTACCTGACGGAGTGCCTTGCTCTTATCTATTTATTATATATATATATATAAAAAAATATATATATTTATTTTTTTTAAAAGGGGAAGGGAGGAAGGGGAGGGAAAGAATCGCACTCACAAGATTAAAATGATTAAAAGGCAGTTTGTGAATATATATCACCACCATCCGGTTCTGTAAATCGGAATAGCTCTGTGGGCTCCTCCAGGACTGCCAGTAAACACCTCCGCTACCCGGATACCAGGAACGCCGTGTGCCGTCTCTTTGCTCTCCACTCCGAATGGCCGCTGTAAAGTTCCCACGCTAGGTTTGGCCTCGTGCGCGTGCACAGCGTCGTCGTGACGTAGTCGCGCTCTCAGTATCCCTGACGCGTTTCATCACCACCGGGCGACTTTCTCAATTCATATTGGAATTTGGAATTCATATTGTATATATTTTTTGATAGCCCCTCAGTCCAGAAAATCAAATCTAGTTTAGTTTGAATTATAGATTGTGTTATAATAAATTTTAATTTTTATTAAATATATATATATATTTTCTGTATTAACAATGAATTTGAGCTTCAAGTATGTTTTTTCTATATATATGTAAGTATTATGTTTTTTAGATCCTTCCTGCATTATGTGTTGATTCCTTTATGTAATTGTCCTTGATCTGTCTCCTTTTACAAGGCCAGTCATTTAAAATTGTATGCATCTATGAATACCACCCTATTAGCATATTGTGGGTTTACAATCATTCTGCTATTGGTTGCTAAACAATTGACTGGCTATAAAGGGGCAGGACTTCATCTCATGAACCATCAGCCCTTTGAGAAAGTCGCCCGGTGGTTACGAAACGCGTCAGGGATACTGAGAGCGCGATTACGTCACGACGACGCTGCGCACGCGCACGAGGCCAAACCTAGCATGGGAACTTTACAGCGGCCATTCGGAGTGGAGAGCTGATTTCTGGACAGCAAAGAGACGGCACACGGCTTTCCTGGTATCCGGGTAGCGGCGGTGTTTACTGGCAGTGCTGGAGGAGCCCACAGAGCTATTCCAATCTACAGAACCGGATGGTGGTGATATATATTCACAAACTGCCTTTTAATCATTTTAATCTTGTGAGTGCGATTCTTTCCCTCCCCTTCCTCCCTTCCCCTTTTAAAATAAACATACAGTGTTATGCTATGGGGTGTGCGCTCTCTCTCTTTTTTTGTTTCTAGATATCCGTGGAGGTGGTTAATCCCGTGTGAGAGCAGCCGAAGACCCCCTTGTTTACATCCAATACCTCCTATTATGGACTAACTATTGAAGGACTGGTTGGACTTTTTTTATTATTATATATATATATTTTTCTTCTTTTTTAGCACTTTTTTGCACTTTAGTCACTTTTTCACATTTTTTTATGGTTGTGTTGCATTGTTTAGTATAGCAGATTATAAACGTTATATGTTATATGGCTATTAATATTGCACATTTCACTTTCATATACACTTATAGCACTATATACACTTCCTAAATACATCTATAGTCAGCTTAGTTCATTCACTTATATCCCCATACAGTACTGTTTTGGCGCCATATCTTTTGCTCCTCTATATATATTATATATATATATATATATATATATATATATATATATATATATATTTATATATATATATATATTTATATATATATATATATATATATATATATATATATATATGTGTGGGGAAAAAAGAAAAAGACTGCGCCTAAATGCAAGGATATAACCAGAAATATTACATTGAAAATTATGTTATAATAAATCGATGTGGATACCATTAACTTAGCTAATAAGGTAATAATGAACAAAAATCATGTGCCCATACAATGATCAATAATGTTATTACAATGCTGACTTAATGCAAATATAATTGAACAAAAATAATATAGAATTAAAAAAATTAAAAGATTAAAAATACAAAAATAGAAAAAATAAAAATCACGAGTAAAAAACATATATATATATATATATATATATATATATGTGAAAAATATATATATGTGTATATTATTGTCCAAATATATGTACTGTATATATACTATGTGAGTGAATCTAATAAAAAAAATATAAGACCTGTGTTGATCTCAAATAAAACAAAGATACTGGCAGCTTTCTTCTTGGGTGCAACAAACTCCCTTGACGAGGCAAACAAACAAGGTGATTAACCCACTACAAGCGCTAACCTACACCGATATAAATTGAGAAATAAACAATTGTGAATTCACGTGATTATAAACCATATAGTAAAGAGTGAAATAAAAGCTGCCAAGGGGAGCTACATAAAACAGATCATTCCAAACCTGCTAAACAATTTTACAAACACAAAATAAGTGTCCCCGGCGCTAATGATAAAGTCCAAGATACCGTAGTCCAATATAGACAGTCTGAGATAAGAGACTTCTCTGGATAGGTGGATGGACTGATGAAAAAGTTCCAGATGGGTGAGGGTGTCCTTGGGGTTAAATCCACACTGATTCTGAAATAACAGAAACGAAAGGACACACCAATTGCGCAGTATGTAAAGTCACAAGCCCCTATCTAGAACTACAAAAACCCTACCTACAAGATGATATCTTGTTTGTACAGGGGAGAGAATCTGTACTTGCGTCCTGTCTTCAACACAGTAATCCACAGACCCCACGTGATCTAACGCGCTGCTCTTTCATTAGAGGGAACCTACACCACAGGACTGTGGTTGATGGAGGATTTTGAAACCAGTTACACCACTGATGAGGAGTGACGACATCCATTCCCAGCGGAAAAGCGGAGACGCGGCGGCACCTCGAGGTTACTCCTGTATATGAGTATAAACTTATACAATGCTGTTTTATATCGTACTCTTGTAAGTTTTGAATTGTCTTCACACATGTTTTATTACATTTTTTTATACGTTATCACACGAAGATTGGGCGCTTTTTTCTTCTCTTTTTTCATATATATATATATATATATATATATATATATATATATATATATATATATATATATATATACATATAAAATAAGTTATACTTACCCCTGCCAGGATGAAGGCCATCCTCCCCAGGGCAACTAGTGCACCTCCATACCTCATCCCCTCTACCCCTATCATCATACGTACAATACGTAAATTAGTAGCGCTTTTGTCCAGTTGTGTTGAAAAAATATAAATACACAATAAAATAAAATCTACATTACAATACATAGTAGGCAATAAACCCATTAATTGTCACTTTGTGAACCTATGCCACCCATGGGTCACAGATAACCACATTGTCAGTCAATGGGCAAGCTAAAAAACATATATATTAAATTCTTTAATGCATAATTTCAACCAGGTTCCATAGTTACACGACATGCATGTGCAAAAATGCTATGACACGAATATGTGTTTAAAATCGGTTCCATAGTGACACGCATGCAGAAATGGCATGACACACATATGCGTTTCAACCAGGTTCTATAGTGACACGTGACAGGTGACAGTGACAGTGTTTCAGCCAGGCTCCACAGCGACACTACTACTGTATGTGTGATTATTAATATTGATAATAGGCTAAAGCTGGTAAATTCCAGGCATTATTGAAATCCCTGCACTCTGATTGGATAATGCCCGGAATTTTTGCCAGCTTGCCAAGTTTTTCAGCCAATCAGGTTTCAGTTCTCATTCACAAAGAGTGAAATTTGCTCTTAGACAGGGGAGGTGATTGGACAGAAGGCACGACTCCTCCCCCTCCCTGCCTACAGATAGCTCTTCACAGGAGAGTGAGGGGAAAGGTTTGTGTGTCGGTGTGTGTGTGTTTTGTGGGTGTAAAGGGGGTCAGCAGAGTGTTTAATTAGTGTGTGTGTCTTCTGTTGGTGTGTGTTTTGTTGGTGTAGAGGGGGAGCTGCAGTGTGTGTCTTCAATGTGTGTTTTGTGGATGGAGGAGGGGTGCAGAGTGTTTTGTCGGTGTGTGTGTTTCTGCAGTGTGTGGGTTTACAGGGGGCTGCAGTGGGTGTAGAGGGGGGGGCTGCTGGTGTGTGTTTTGTGGATGTAGAGGTGGAAGAGTCTGTTTTGTTGATTTGTGTGTGTCTCTGCAGTGTGTGTTTTGTAGGTGCAGAGGGGGGCTGCAGTGTGTGTTTTTTGGGTGGAGGAGGCATGCAGAGTGTTTTGTGTGTGTGTTTTGTGGATGTAGATCTGGCAGTCTGTTGGTTTGTGTGTGTCTGCAGTGTATGTTTTGTGGGTGTAGAGGGGGGGCTGCAGTGTGTGTGTCTTCATGGTATGTTTTGTGGGTGTAGGAGGGGTGCAGAGTGTTTTGTGTGTGTGTCTGCAGTGTGTGGGTTTACATGGGGGCTGCAGTGGGTGTAAAGGGGGGCTGCTGGTGTATGTTTTATGGATTTAGAGGGGAAAGCAGTCTGTTTTGTTGGTGTGTGTGTTTGCAGTGTGTTTTGTGGGTGTAGAGGGGGCCTGCAGTGTGTGTGTGTGTGTGTGTGTGTGTGTGTGTGTGTGTGTGTGTGTGTGTGTGTGTGTGTGTGTGTGTGTGTGTGTGTGTGTGTGTGTGTGTGTGTGTGTGTGTGTGTGTGTGTGTGTGTGTGTGTGTGTGTGTAGGGGGCTGTGTGTATGTACAATTTCCTTTTAATAAACTTGCAGTAAGAGCATAAGAATGTAGACAATCATGCTGAAAAAAATCAATATGACTACAAAAATGTATCTTTTTTATACATTTTTTTAAAATAAGCCTAAATTTAGCCTATACTAGTAATAATCCCATTAGAACAGGGCATTACTGGCTATTAATGCCCTAGCTGGGTTAAAGTCCCTCGGCTTCACCTCGGGCCTTCAACTCTTCCCAGCCAGGTCATTATTGGCCAGTAAAGCCCTGTTCTTCGGGGATTATTACTTAAATATTGTCTCTTTCTTTACAGGCTAAGGGCCTCATGCAGTAAGCGTCGATTAAGTGAAATCGGCAAGCTTACCGATTAGTCATGTTAATGGCGATTTTTCCTCTCCGTATGCAGTAAGTGCCGAATACATTCAAAATCAACCAGAAAACAAATCCGCCCACTCTCACGATGATTAGCCGATCACACACAGGTGTATCGGCGTGCGTGGCGGGGTGCTGATAGGTTGCCCAATCACAAATCTTGCTGAATCAGGCGAAACAAGCATGTTTTGGATTGCGCGCCATATTTAAAGGCAACGTGTAATGCTAATCATTCTCTGTGTTGTTGGGAGTGAGAGAGAGAGAGACGCACAGAGCTGGCTGATTGAACATTTGCATATTGACGGAGAGACTTGTTGTGTATTGGGTGAGCTTTGTCCATTGTTGTTTTGTTTACATCTTTGTCTTGTTTTATATGTGGAAGTGTTTCGTGTGATTGGCTGTACATTAGTTGTCTGTTTTTTGTGAGTGCTGGAAGTATGCCCGCAAAGCGTGGGAAGAGTGATGCTGGTGGGAGTGGGAGTGCTACTCGTGCGAGTACGTGTCGGAGTGAACGTACTGTTCAGGGGAGTGATGTTGCTGGTGCACCGAGTGGTGTTGCTGGGAGTGGGAGTGCTGTTGCTGGGAGTGGGAGTGTTGTTGCTGGGAGTGGGAGTGCTGTTGCTGGGAGTGGGAGTGCTGTTGCTGTGAGTGGGAGTGCTGTTGCTGTGAGTGGGAGTGTTGTTGCTGGGAGTGGGAGTGCTGTTGCTGGGAGTGGGAGTGCTGGTGCTAGGAGTGGGAGTGCTGGTGCTAGGAGTGGGAGTGCTGGTGCTGTGAGTGCTGCTGGTGGCGCAGTTGCTGATGGGGTGGATGGTGGTGGCGTGCTTGCTGGTGGGCAGATTTTGGAGGCTCTTCCATTGGACGAAGGAGAGTCCAGTCAGCACCAGCCAAGCTCTGACCCTAAACCTGCTCGGAAGAAACGTGTGGAGAAGCCACGTAATCCTCGCTTCAATGACCAGGAAAATACAGCTCTTGTCACTGGCATTCTGGAGCACTATGACAGTATATATGGACATTTACTAGGTAAGTGTACCTTTACATTTATTATTCAAATACATGTGATCCTAGGTCATCTGAGTTTTGTTCATATGCAAATATGGGTTCAGAATATCTTTCTATGTTAATTAGTCTGGAAACACAGCTTTTTATCATGCCTTACAAGGACAACTAAACACAGGCGGTCAATTTGCCATAACTGCATACAATATGAACGCAACCTTGCTTACATGTATAGGTTTAGTAGTGAATGCTCATGTGCTTCACATATTACACATAAAACAGCATGTTTGCTATCTCTTGGAACAGCTAGCAGTGTAGGAAACTGGTGCTTCTATTATTATTAATGTACATCATATATTTTATATGTTTTTCAAGGGCGGACAAGTTCAGCAAGCAGAAAAGAAATGTGGGACACAATAGTCATTGGTGTCAATGCGTGTGGGAATCATGTGAGGGACAAGCGGAATTGTCACAAGAGATTTGATGATATTAGGTCCAAATTGAAAAAGAAAATACAACACCAACGCGTGCATGCTACTGGCACTGGAGGTGGGCCGACACCACAACGTCTCATATTAAGTCCATTGGAGGAGCTGCTTCGGGCAAAATTACTTCCCGTCGTCGTGGAAGGCTTACCTGGTGACCGTGATATAGGAATTTATCCCTCACAATTTCCACCAGGTGAGAAATATTAATGTTCGTGAATATTAAGTGTGTCGTTGCTTACAGTTATTTTGCATATTTACACTGTTTTTTATACTGTCTTCACAATATAAGCATACCTGCATCTATATATGTATATGTCTGATTCTGTATATATATATATCTCAAAATAGACATATATGTTGTAGTCCTACTAAAAGCAGTAACTAATATAGCACGTGCCATTGTGTGCTCATTTACATGTGAATTCCCAAAATGCATTGCTGCAGTGGAAGCAATTGATGGTGGGCGAAGATGGGGAACAACAGGGTAGTACACATGTGTAACACATGTTAATCAGAAATTAATACTAGCTACAGGTACAGAACATAAATATGTATAATATTATTGTGTATTTTATTTAATGTACTCCGACAAACATGACATTACTGCCTATTTTAAGCATGCATCAAATATATTGCATGCAACGGCCTACAAACATCACTTGCACTAACACATCTATAGTTGTTTATGAAAAGGTCCATTTTTGCTTTAAGTCATATACAGACAGCATAATGAGGCACACGTATCATATTTTATGTCATTGTTTTCATAATTTAAAAACTGCACACGACTATTTAGCTCATCTACCATTGTGTTAAAGCAGCTGCAATTAATATCTCATCACAGCATACACTTCAACAGAGGGGGTGGGGTTCAGCACACACACTAATTACAGCCTCATTTTAGGGTCAACTTAGTTCACACCATTTTCACCTGTTTCAAGTAATTGAAAGGTGTGGCTGATTAGGCTTTTTGGGGAAGTGAATACCGTTCTTACAACCTGACTAGCACAACTGAAGTTAATCACACTCATTTGAAAGCTTCACTTTAGCTACTAAATGCCCCAACAACTCATTACTTATCAAAGCGTACCTCACACATTAGTTCACTCATATCTATAGTTGAACTACTACTATCAACGACACATTATCACACACTGCATGTGTTGTCTTGTTGAGTCACAGCCACATTCATGTGTGCCACATCTTATATTAATGTACCACACATATCCTCTACCAAAAACAACACTTTTTGCAATATGACCACCTTCATGATAACCATTGTGAATGGTCATCTCATGATAGTTATGTACATTATGATACTGATATCACTACACAACATATGATTTTTATGTACAAATTTAATCTATTTATCCTCACGCATTACTGCAGAAACATAGTATGTTTTATGTTAGGGAACTCAAAAGTTCTAAGTACACAGGCATGTACATTGTTATTACAACTATTTATGTTCACTTTCACACACACATTTTGGGTTAAGGAACTGATGCTGTTACGTACTCATAAATACAGAACATACAATAACTGTTTGTTCAATATTTACACATGTAAATGTAAAACTTATGTCATTGTTATATATAGTTGCCCCTGAAGGACATGTGTCACCTGAGAGGGAACAAGTGTCTTCACCTGGGTCAGCCAGCTCAACACACCTAGAAGGTGAGTGTATCAGTTGGTGGCCATATAATATGTGCTCTTCTATATGTTATGTTGTCATGTTCATTAATTGTTTTGCACATGTTTTTTAAATACGATTACTTAGTGTATGTGAAAATGAAGTGTAAGGCAACATGTATTGTGTTAGTGATGTTAACTATCATGTAGGAGTTGTGAGTTTACAGCAAGTTTTCATTCACTCATATTTCATACTGAGTCCAAACATTATTCTTAAGTCAAGGTAGTTTTTAATGTGAGGTTATAAAACGTATGGAAACATGTTAGTTGTTTCTTTTGACACAGTAGAATTACATAGTAACACAGCAGAGATTAACATGCCATTTAATAATGTGTACATTTATTTGTAGAACATGATGAAGAGGATTATGATGATGATGATGATGATGATGATGATGATGATGATGATGCCGCCGCCGCCGCCATAGACACACAAATACAAGCAAGTGACCATGAAGAGGTTCCAATTGAAACTGTTTTACCGCCAAAACGTCCAGCAAATACCACATATGATGCAATTGTAGCTTCTGAGGGAAAAATTGTGGAAGCAGAAAATCGTCGCCATTCTGACCTGATGACAGTGCTGGAAAGGATGATTGCACTGCAGGAAGAAACAGTTTCACAATTGGCACATCTCCACAGAGTCTTCATTGAAGTGCCTAAACAGTTGCAAAAAATCAACACCTCATTCGAAGCATTAGTTGTTCATCAAACACAAGCTAATTACTGGAGAATGACTAATGTACCACAATTCAACACCTCACAGGCAGGATCTGTTCATGCAGGTCAGTTTTCACCACATTCATCTGATATTCATTCACCAGGCCCAAATGTTACCGGTCAAGTAGCAGACATTGCTGTGCAGGTTCCTGATGACATCCTACCGCTGCCATCTGTACAAATTCAGCAGCAGACACCTACAAAGGAGGCGACAAAAACAAAACAAGACACACATGAAACAGACCAACCATCACTTGTGCAGTGTCTACCAACTTGCTCACATGTGTCAGTGGGCACAAGCCCTGTCCGTGAACAGTCACTACCCAAAAGCCCTGTAGGTGAGTCACTGCCCAAAAGCCCTGTAGGTGAATCGCTGCCCAAAAGCCCTGTAGGTGAATCGCTGCCCAAAAGCCCTGTAGGTGAATCGCTGCCCAAAAGCCCTGTAGGTGAATCACTGCCCAAAAGCCCTGTAGGTGAGTCACTGGCCACAAGCCCTGTAGGTGAGTCACTGGCCACAAGCCCTGCCCGTGAAGTGCCAGAGGCCACTCAAAGTGGCTCTGTTGTGCCTAAAGTTGGTGGCAAAAGAAAAAGGAAAATTCAAGAGACAACAAGCAGGCCTGTTACTCGCTCGCAAAAGGAACAAAAAAAATAAATGTTATAATTCACAAAATATGTCTTTGGCCTTGTTTTGTTGACTTCAGATTATCTAATTACTATTGTATGTATGCTGAAGACTGTGTTGTTTCCAAACTTTCAAGTATGTTCTTGTACACGTGAAGATTTGGAAATGTTAACACTCCTAATTAATGAATAGTGTTATAAATATTTATGTTTTAATCGTCTGTTCAGTTTTGGTCCACCAGGA
The DNA here is from genome assembly GCF_040206685.1 of Ascaphus truei. NCBI lineage: Eukaryota > Metazoa > Chordata > Amphibia > Anura > Ascaphidae > Ascaphus > Ascaphus truei. The sequence continues at coordinate 50,392,042 of NC_134487.1, read as the reverse complement.
GCCAGTTGCTAAGTTTAGAGAAGCTGCCATTGACTTTGCAGCAAAACATTGCATTTGGGTGTGTTAATTGATGTAATCATTGCATGTGCATATTATTTTCATGCAATTATAAAAGCACCTATTTAACTGCAAACATCTTTCTTGTACGTGTACAGCAGGATTTTGTGTTAAATATTACTTACCTTTGCTGGCCATTGTAATGTTGTCCTTTAATCATTTATGTGTTCTTGTTTCAAGAACATCTCTGATTTTATACTAAAATATATGTAGTATGTATTGATATATGCACACACACACACACACAGACACACACTGTGTGTGTGTGTGTGTGTGTGTGTGTGTGTGTGTGTGTGTGTGTGTGTGTGTGTGTGTATATATAGTACTATCTAAACTGGTATAGATGTATTTACAAAAAACATACACTTCATGCTTCCTTGTGAAAACACACTATTTAACTAATACAGGCCTAATGTTTGACAAATATACTAAGTGTGAGCCTCTAACATTATTGGGTGCAAACAAATGTTTATTACTTAATTCACTCATGTTTATCACCATTTAAATAGGTTTCATACAAGGCCTACTTACTGCCATCAATATGTTGTGTGTACTCCTGCAATATAAAAAAAAATAATTTATATATATATATATATATATATATATATATATATATATATATATATATATATATACATATATACATATATATATATACACACACACACACACACACACACACTATACATATAGTACAATATACACTTTATATATATATATATATATATATATATATTTTTATGAGAGAGATATATTTATATATATATAGATACACACGTATTTGAACTCATGCAGACAGGTAGTTAACCAGAAGTTCAAATACACACAGAAATGTATGTGGGAAAAAAACATTTCATTTTGCAGGTGTGTGTATTTACTGATATGGCTGTCTAAGCACTATTTTCACACAGTGCTCTTTGTTATTTTTCTAGAAAACTCAATGTTACTGAAATAAAAGTGTAGGAATGTTTTCACAAACGAGATAAAAAAATGATACATGTTTTTCCCACATTCGCCTATCACTAACCACTAAAGTTAAACCAATTAAAAGGACACATCCAATTGGCGTTTGAAATAAGGAGTAAAAGTAGTTACTTTTGTTGACCTTGAAAACGAAATACAGGAATTTGTTAGCCATTGAGCATAATCATTTTGATGAGCAAAGAACACAGAACTGCACACATCTTTTTTGCTACTCTGACATGGCTGATGAATTCGTTAACCATATGAATCCCCTCTTAGGTTATAAGTACATGGTTTCAGAAGCAATTTTGAACAGTCGCGGACACAAAGCAAGCACACGCCAAATCTATGATTTGATTCGAGCTAAATATCCTTATTACCAAGACCGTAGGCATGCGCGGAATTTTAATTCCTCAATAAGATTCACTTTATCAACTAATGACTTTTTTGAACGTGTGCAGGATAAGCTAGAACACACCTATGGTTTCTGGAAGATTGCAAAGGAAAAGCATTTTACCCTGAAAGAGGGCACATATATTGTTGTGAAAGGCATATTTATTCCTAATGCCAATAGCAATGGATCCGCTACTACTGTTCCGTGTGAATCGATACCTGCTGCAATATCTGCACCCTCCATTCCTGAAACCCACATTGTACAACAACAAAAGTACTATGATTATGTACCAAGCCTTTCAGCTGAAAAAGCATTGGAATGGGAACCCGAAGAAATGAACCTACCTCCCGACCAATTGTTTGAAGAAAGCAGTGGCGATTCCTATGAGCGCTTCATGGAGGAGATGTGTGTCATACTGGATTCAGCGGGTGGGTCAAGCGTGGATGAAAATGCCTTGCATTTCTGGAGCGAGCAGTTGCAGCCAGACGAAGAGTTAATTCTAGAAGAATGGTAAATATAACAACCGTTATGCGTTGACTGTGCGTTTAAATGTTTTTTTTTTTTTTTTTTTAACCACCATTTTCCCTTTCAATGCGTGGATACAGCGTAACATTGCAGACTGCATAACATGTAGCGATCACAAAGAAATTGTTGCCGAATACAATATAGTATAACCTGAAAGAGTAGTACACATTGCTGACGGAATAAATATACGTACTTTCCTATCCCTTTAACCAAATTAGCAACATTTTAACATAACTATAACACATACCTGTTTTGTTATCATGCAACATTTAAAAGCGGGTCCCCCACGTATGACGTGGGACCCTTGTCATGGCCCAAGGCGTCCTTAAAAAGGATTACGGATGTAAGTCCCGCCCCCAAGCGACGTGCGCGCCTCAAAGCCTATTGGCTGTCATGTTTTGTTATAGTAACGGTAACTGCAGTGTGTCATGTGTGCGGCTCAGTGTTTGTAGGCGTCAACTGGGCGTTAGCCGAATGTTATTTGAGTGGGAGGAGTGTTAGCGTGCGTTTCACGCTGGTTTAACATGACGTCACACGTATTGCATTTGCGCATTGTGTTATCGGCCGTCCTTTCTGTCCAAACACGTCTGTTTAAAAAGAATACAGATGTACTCGTTTAGAACGAATGTAGTTTCGTATTCATTGTATTTGAAATAAAGATTTTATGTTTAATGGTATTTCCAAGATGTATTGAACGCACAACGTACGCTTTGTTTTGCGCATGCGCTAACAGTTAGTGCAGCCAAGCGTGAAGTGCGTGCGCACACTAAGATGTGCGCGCACATTTTTCAGTATACAGGCAATGTTCACTTCATATACATAGTTATGCCTGCTACAAATTTAAAGAAACATTACATACTGATGTACACTTGTACTTCTAACATATAAGTGAGTGACGTGTGTATGTACACAATCATATAGAGCTGTGTAACGCGTTGTCACGGATACATATATAGTAAGGTGCCATATTTGACCATCATGTGTTTGCTGTATTTCAGAGATGTCAGGGAAGATACAATCGGATCAATGTATGATTTCAGAAGAGTCTACCTTTATATGAGATGATTGTGAGGAGGAGTCACCGACTACTATACTACATATGGAACTAATTTTATATTGCTTGCAGCGCTTATTAACAAACAATTAAAAATGTGATACCCTTATGCCTATATTGCATAAGCACTTAATTAACATAATGATGTTGCAAAATAGTGCCTCATGAATTTTTATTGAGTGTTCTTTAATGACTACTATCATTTTATGGCATGGTGTGTTTTATATATAACAACCATTCCCACTCTGCTAACACATTTGTGTATTCTATTGTGTAATGGAACGTATGACTGTCGAAACTATGTAACAATAATAATAAGAATAATAATAATTATAATATGAGCATGTTCATGTATAGCGCTGCTAGTTGTACACAACGCTTTACAGACACATTTTTCAGGCTGAGGTCCCTGGCCCGTGGAACTTACAATTTATTTTTTGGCGCCTGAGGCACAGGGAGATAAAGTGACTTGCCCAAGGTCACAAGGAGCCGACACCGGGAATTGAACCAGACTCCCCTGCTTCAAACTCTCAGTGCCAGTGTGTGTCTTTACTCACTGAGCCACTCCTTCTCCCAATGTAAAGGACACTTACAACCAACTAGCCATTTATTGTTAAAAATCTCTTGTTACATGGGTATGTTGATAAAATGGTTTGGGACTGTAGCAAATAATGTTATTGGCCAGATGTTGTGGTCCCCTACAATGCATGAAGTTCTGAATATGACATCAACATCATGTAATGAAGTACGTTTCTGTGTATATTTCATTAACCTAACTAACTATAGTTTACTGTGTTTATTAAACGTTATAAAAATACATAGTATAGTCAATATGATGATATAAGCTACCATAATAAAGCTGGTGTTATCATTTGTCGGTGTTATACATGGATCCTACACAAATTGATACAGACACAAACAGTTGTGTTACAAAGTGTGTCTATGCTAATGTGCACGTGATTGACGTTACAATTGTGAGAATACTTGATAATTAACATCATGATAATGATGAAGTGACGTGATTTATATTCCAAAAATATTACCAACATTGTCATATTGGTAAATTATAAATGCTAAATGACAGTAACATTAGCGACAAATTTGTCTTCTCTGTTAACAGTTTAACACTTGGTACATGTAGGACACATCCACACACGTGTGACTTATACATACACATGTCACAAATTTAAATTAATGTTGACTATTAATTCCTAGCATTACAAAACACCAACATTGCTAAATATAAGATGTAGTACGCATTGTTGTGATTGCAGGCATTCATGCATGGAGTTTTATGATCAGTCAATTTCATCCGTGATGAATGATCTCCCGTAAGTAAAGAAATAACTACAGTTATCCCCTTGTCTCCAAACACCTCTATATTACATTAATGGAATTTATAAGGAAACATACATAAAATGTGATGAAATGGGAGTAATCATTTTCTAATACAATGCACATGAAAGCTCAAGAGTAGCTAAATGCATATACATGATACAGAAAGTACATATATGTAACATTTGTGTTTAAACCAATATGTTGGGTTTTTACTACAAATAATTATAGGAAGATTGATGTAGGCACATCTTATGAGAGATGTCAGCAAATATACATACCATGATCAGTCATACTGGAGATATACCTATAATGCAAAGGAACAATATATAAATTGCAAACATTGACATGCCATCTTCAGTACCGTAAACAACACAGCAAAGTGTGTATTTGGTGTTAAATGTGCAACACCATGTATATTTCATGACATTCAAAATGTAAATCAGGCTGGTGTACACATCATATGGATGTACATGTTACACTGCACCAATAACATTGTATGTAAGCATACTAGAAGCATGAATGAGTATGGGCATAATATGTGTATTGTGTTAGCATAAGGAACAACACAATGCTAAAATATTAGTGCTTTGTTACCCCAGTTGTATTCACATACACACAACTAAAGTAAAATTGAAGAGGGATTATATAACCTGTGCAACAATAACATACCGGTGCCACATCCCTTTGTGCACACAGCAGAGAGAAGAAAGGTGTGCAACCCATATTCATCTGTGTCCTACCAGAAGGGTATATAAAAAAACATTATTGTTAAGATAACATAATGTAAGTATAAATGTAGAACTTGGAACATATATGTTTTTACTTACAAGAAAAAAATGAATTGATGAGATTCCGGCGTGTCTGGCCACCACTGGCTGTTTGTTCATTTTCAGCAGCTACATGGGTGGGATGCTCGTCTACCACAGGCTCAGCTAGGTCTGACTGTACATTGTGCCTGAGTGCAACATTGTGCAAAATGCAACAGGCAAGAATAATATCAGACACTTTTTGAGGCTTGTATAGAAGAGCCCCACCAGTTCTGTCCAGACACCTAAATCTGGTCTTGAGTAGGCCAAATGTCCTCTCTATAACAGATCTTGTAGATATATGGGCTGCATTGTACCTGTCCTCTGCTTCAGTTTGAGGGTTTAGCACCGGAGTCAAGAGCCACGGCCTAATTCCGTATCCTGAGTCACCTATAATGAATGGAGCACACATAAGCTGACATTAGTGATCAAATTGTACAATGCCAACATTCCTACATAAAAATGTGTTTTGTGTTATAACATGTAAATGTGTACTCACCCAGCAGCCAACCATGTTCAAAATGTCCCTCTTCGAACGCATGGAAGACTGAAGAGTTCCTCAGGATGGAGGAATCGTGACTGGAACCAGGGAATTTGGGTACCACATGCATTATCCTCATCGTCGCATCACATACCACCTGTACATTGAGTGAATGGTAGTGCTTACGATTGCGGTACACATGCTCACTCTGACTAGGTGCAATCAAAGCAACATGTGTGCAATCGATTGCACCCAGCACACATGGTATCCCTGCTATATTATAAAAGCCAGTCCTGACTTCCAGCCACTCTGTCGCCTCTGTAGGAAAATGAATATAATTCCTAGCGCGTCTATTGAGTGCATAGAGAAACTGGGTCAAGGCCCGCGAGAATGTAGATTGCGAGACCCCGCCCACTATGCCCACAGTTGTCTGGTATGACGCGGAAGCAAGATAATGTAATGAGCACAGCATTTTAACAAGCCCAGGGACTGCACGACCTCTGGCTGTGAAAAAATCTAAATCTCCCCTTATCTCCTGATAAAGAGATAAGATTGCTGCTGAACTCAAACGATAGCGACTTACAATCTCCTCCTCACTCATCCCATCTAACAGGGTTCTCTCCCTGTACAGACGCGGACGAGGCACAACTTGTCTCCTCTGTCTTCTCCTCTGATCTCCTGTCCCTCTCCCTGTCTCTGTCGTATCCGCGTGACTGTCCCTGTCACTGTCACTGTCCCTCGGTGTGTCCCTCCCTTGCCCTATATGATTGTCTTCATCATCAAGCATGTCATAGAAAAGAATGTTCCTCCGTCTCCTAAACAATCTCAACATTTTGAAATGAGTAGCTGTGAATGATCAGGTAATGGACGTCCTTTAAATAGGTATGTGATGATGTCAGGTGACATAGTAAAATGCAAGGTGTTACATTAACATAATAAAGTACTTGTGTGGCAAGCTGTGTGCAGTTCTTGTTATAAGTATTTGTTGTGTGTATTCTGCAGGGAATGATGATATTTGGCAATGATGTGATGTGAACCTTTGTAGAAACATTGCTTGCAAATAAATAGTTGCATGTGCAATGCATGTAACACTTGTGAACGCAACAGTCAGTCATGTAATTAGGCAAACAGGCTGAGATTGACGTGGGAAAAGTTTTGTGTAACATGTGTAATTAGGCATGTTATTGTGACATGTTGACAACAATGAATAGTCGTGTGCATATGCATGCATTTGTGTAATGAGGATAGTTGGTATAGAATGAGTTTACAAGGTGTCCCAATGCTGAATTACTGTACATGTGTGTATAAGTTAGGTTGAAGTGCTTGTAATGCTACGGTTACAATGTAAACATGCAATGTGATTGAGCGTCCAATAAGTGACGTCATGAAAATAGGGAGGACCCAAAACTAGATGTAAACATGAGAATTTAGATGTAAATGAACGTTTAAAGATGCGTGTCACATTACAAGCATTGTGTAATGTAAAGGAACATGAATATACGGTGTATGTGTGACATGTGTGTCATGTGTAACATCATGTAAATAATTGTCGCTCAGTTCAGTAAAAGGTGTGATATGATGTGAGGTTCTCCTTTAAGAGTTGAGTATAGTATTTTCCCTTGCCACATCATCACATGATGAGTAATGTGACCCGCAAATGCTGCAAACATGTAAAAGTATAATGTTATGCAAATAATACACGTCAGCTGTGACACAATGCAGGGAATGCTCCCACACTGTAATGCAAATGACATTTGTATTGTAAGTAATAGAACGTAAACAGTACTATACTGTTATACGTCCCCGCTCCATTGACTCCATTGATGTACAGAAGATTTTTTTTTTCTAAGTGCCGTTCCGGCAGCCTTAGCGATCGTTCTCCCCTCCAAACTGCCAACTTTAGTTGGCGGGAGAAATTGGCCATAACATCTCAATTTCGTAGTGCCGATCAGCCCCGATAAGCTGTTTTTTTTTGTTGAATCCAGCCGATTTAAAAAAGTGGCGATCAGTGGCGAAAACAGGCTTATCGGCAGCCGACTGGCCATAACAAAATAATCGGCTCCGAAACATGGCGATATCAAGCACTTATCGGCGCTTACTGAATCTCAAACCCAATTTTGGCTATAAAATGGCGATAATTCCCTTATCAACGCTTACTGCATGAGGCCCTAAGACATCCAAGAACCAGCCAGTTCAAAGAAGAAAAATTAAAGTATATTGCAAATTTGGAAGAAGAGACTGTATTTTTGAATTATTCATTTATACTTTATTATTGTGTGCAAATAAAACATTTTATTCTCTAAAAATACTTTTTAGTGCGTTCAAGTTTTTACTCATTAGATTTCAATTAAATACATTTTAAGTACATATAGTACGTCTGTGTGATATCGGATCATGCGCACATGAACGGGAATAAGTGACAGGTTTCATTGCAATTAGATTTTTAAGACTCAATAACTCATGATCGCCGACTTACATTACTGCAGACAAGGGTAGAGAGTTAGGGTGCTCAAACCCGCAGCAACTACATCCAATAACATAAATAATATTGCCCCTGGAGATACCAGTGGGAGTGGGTAGGCAAATGAAGACTTGTAAGTATCACAATGACAACAGTCAGACTTAACTATAGCAGGGTTTTACCTTTTGTATTTAGTCTGCTCTTTTTGGCTATTATGTACACATTTTTCCTCTCTGCATCTCCTCTCCCTCCCCTTCGTGTATGCACGCGGGACTCTGCGCGATTGGAGCAGCCTCGTCTGCCTTACACACTCATTGGTGGTGCAGCGGTGTACTTCAGCCAATCGGAGAGCGTGATGACGTCACTGGGGGCGGGAGCTAAGGCAGAGAGTAAGGGAATATCCCTCTTTTTCTTCACGGTCCACTGTGAGCATGCACGGGCGACATTAGGGGCGGTCCCTACCCACAATCCTTAGGGCTGTTGGATCGGCGCGCCGGATGACGTCACGCACATGCGCAGTGGACCTGCAGTGGACCCGCAGTGGACCTGCGATTCAATTTTGCACAGATTCCTGATATTTGCTAATTAAGCATTAGGTATATAAGGTGCCCACTCTGTACATATCCCATACTCCTTGATAAAGGATCCGTTGGTCCGAAACGCGTAGGAGGTCCCTGTCTGTGTCCCCCAAGGGGGTGAATTTGTCTCCTACCATGCTGCAATAAAGAAAAAGTTTTTTTATTCCACACCTGACTCCCTGGCTGTGCGCCATTCGTTTTTTCTACGGTACTGCAGACAATGCTAAATGTCATTTTCTGCCCTCTTTCAAATGGGTACATTGCGTGAAAATGAAGAATGCCCAGGGTGCGGTGGAGGAGCAGGGGAGGATACCGTGCGGGACCCACAAAGAGAGAGGACCAGAATCGGCAGATTCATCTGTATATAACAATACATTCAGCAAATCTTTGGTTCCGTACAGTACTTATTGTACTGTAAATAGCAGAATAGGTATCCTGCGCTGGTATACACGTGAAAATACAAACAGTTGGCAAATTTTCAAATATTTCATAATACGTTATCATCTGCTAAATCTGTATTAGATAGCATCAAAGTGTAGCTTTGTGTGCCTCCCCAAGGGTACTTGAAGAGATACAGACGAGACAACGAGTATTCTAAAGCTTGCCTTAAACTAGCCCGGTTACATGCTGGGTACATGCTGGGTGTAACCTGGCTAGTTTAAGGCAAGTTTAAGGCATTTCTGCATTGACTAATGACCCATCGGATTAACACAGCAGGGGTCCCTGGCAGTCCCCGCTGATAATCTGATGGGCCATTAGTCAGTGCAGAAATGCCTTAAACTTGTCTTAAACTAGACCCAGCATGTACCCAGCACGTACCTGGGTCTTTTTGGCGATTGCCACTGGTTTGTGTTAGAATAACCATCAGCACTACAGTATGAACAATTTAGTATTATTGTCTTAGATTGTAAAATAAGTATTTAAAATGTAAGGGTAATTTTGATTTTATTCCCTTTTTCTATGGTGCATTTCAGTGCAGCAAAATTACCACCTGCAATTGACATCTAAAATAAGGAAAAGGACATGTATGTAACAAATCTTTTAGGAAGCAAAATACATTTGAGTCCATAATGTACATTTACAAGTAAATGTAAAAGTTGAAAACCCTTATATATGTCTTTCTAGAACTAGCGTAGATATTTTTCTTTCTACCTTATTCTTAGCTCATGGTGACACGTTTGCTGTATGTTTTTCATTTATTATCATAGAATCATAGGTAACTTGTTTCTTTTATTCTCTTGACAGCCAAGGAATTATTTGGATTATGAATATCAGCTGGGTACTGACAAGTGAAAGATATTGGCTGACTGAAAGAAACCAGCATTGACCTTAAAAGAAAACTTTAAATCCTACATTTTCTCTTGACACATATTTGAATGGAATATGACGGATTATACTGTACTGAGTTGATTTGAAATATACATGTAAATTATTAGATGTTTATGTTTACACTAGTATCAGGAGTGTGTGTGTGTGTGTGTGTGTGTGTGTGTGTGTGTGTGTGTGTGTGTGTGTGTGTGTGTAAAGAGACAGACTTCCATACTTATACTTCAATATTTTGAGACACAGTACAATGCACATCAAACAATGCAACTTTAATTTACTTTAATAGAAGTTACTGCATTGTTAATCTGGTTTTCCTCATATTGAGCAGGAGACAGAGACAGAGGGCCTAAGGCCTGGGACATAGTAAACACTTTGGTGCTGCTGCTCACTGATGCTTGCTGCCGCTCGCTCTACCAGGAGCTTTTTGCTGTCCTGGCAGAGGAGACAGCAAGCGCGCTTGGGAGGCGGGTATCACTGTGTGTGTGTGTCACTTGGTAGCTGTCAGTGTGTGTGTGTGTCACTTTGAAGTTGTCTGTGTGTTTGTGTGTCACTGGGGAACGTGTGTGTGTGTGTGTGTGTGTGTGTGTGTGTGTGTGTGTGTGTGTGTGTGTGTGTGTGTGTGTGTGTGTGTGTGTGTGTGTGTGTGTGTGTGTGTGTGTGTGTGTGTGTGTGTGTGTGTTATATAATATTTTAAAAATTTAAAAAAGACATGTGAGAATAAATTATTTATTAACATTGTGCAACTTTGATAAATATATTCACACACATAAATCACATGCAGACACACGCACACGGAGACGCACGCAGACACAGACGCATGCAGACACATGCAGAAGCTTGCAGACACAGGCAGACGCACACAGACGCACGCAGATGCAGATGCAGGCAGATGCACGCAGACACACACACACATCACACACACATCATACACACACACATCATACACACACACACATCACACACACACATTACACACACACATCACACACACACACACACACACACACACACACACACACACACACACACACACACACACACACACACACACACACACACACACACACACACACACACACACACACACACACACACACACACACACACACACACACACACACACACACCTCTGCTGGTCTGCTGGCTCTGTAGTTACAATGCCGGACTGGCTGCAGCCCCATTCAAACTTGCCTGTCTCGGGGAAGTTTCTCAGCCTCCGCACGCATCAGCACGCATGCGGAGGGAGAAACTATAGCCGCGCTGATAACAGATAAGGGGCTTTGTGCATCGGTTCAGCGTGGCTCAACCCGGCTCAGCGACGCTGAGTTCACTATGTCCTGGGCCTTATTCAGAGAGGGTTGATAAAAAAATTAGCCAGGGAATGTAAAATGCCGTTTTTTGGGTGTTGCTATAACGGTATTCAGAAAGGTTCGATTACCAGTGATAGCAAAATGCCCAAAATGGGCAAGTTGCTGCCAGCGAGAGCATCGAGCCTCTGAAAAGGCCTGAACTGGTGATTCATTTCTGCTGCAGAGAGAGCTGCCCTGAGAGAGCCGCCTCTCCCAGCGGAAATGTCGCCCGAAAATTATTTATTTAAATATACATTTCTTTAATAGTGTAGATGTGCAGGGGGTGTCCGGAGCTGAACCACGTTGGTTTCAGGTCCAGGGACCCCCTGTTCCCTGAGATACAGGCCCCTTTATGGAGTGCCGGTATCTCCTATGCAAAGAAATGTCCCGGTCACGTGACGCGGGACATTTCAATGCAGAGGGATACCGGCACCTCATAAAGGGGCATGTATCTGGGGAAGCAGGCAGTCCCTGGACCTGAAACCAACGTGGTTCGGCTCCAGAGACCCCCTGCACATCTAAACTATTAAAGAAATGTATATTAATAAATATTTAAAAAATCATCAATACACACATCCCCCCTCCGCCCAAACCCATACAGTACAGTAATGGCAAAAAGAACTATTATCCAGATATGGATAATAGATTATTTGCCCATTATTAAACACTGCATGAGCATACATAAATAAAGTAAATAAATACAGTTATACTTACCACAACAGCAGGTCCCACTGTCCTCCGTTGCCAGAAAGCATATATACATAATAAAGACATTCTAATGGCCCCTAACCCCTTAATCACCTTAGCGGTTACTAACCGCTATAGTCAATAAAGGGTTAACCCACCCTGACCGATACAAACCCGGGAGGCTTAAGCACCCACCCCGGACTGACTATACCCACCCTGTACACATTGAATAGTATAGTGGTACATCATACCCATATAATAATAATATGGGCATGATAAGCCTCTATAGCACTCAATGGGCACCCTAATCACAATACAGTAATACACAAGACACAATAATAACACCAAACTAAACTCCAAAAAATCACACGTCACTAAATAAAATCAGTAGCAAGCTAATCCAATCAATACATTCAATAGCAACATCAACAATGAATTAATTAAACCATTAACCAATCAAAACAATTATTTACGAAACCAACTCAAAATGAATAGTAACATTAACCAATCCAAACAATGAATTACTCCAACATTAATGAATTTAAACAGTAAAATAGAAAGAAAGAAATTCAAACAATATCTGAACTAACCATAAAACACATTAGCTAACATAATATAACATTAAGTACAAACGAACACCAAATGCAAACCTTTAATTACATTAAGCATGAAAAAACAATCAATCACATCCACATAATAAATGAAATGCAAAAAAGCAACAGCAATACCAAGCGAGAAATGCCCCCCAAATAGTGGCATAATAATGTATTAATCTGTACCCTAAAGAGGTACAGATTAATATATTATCAGCCAATGTGCCTTCCCAAAAAAATCAAAAAACACATCCAAAGAATAAACCTGTAAAAAGAGACATTTACAAACATTGAATATATTACTTACCATTAGAAGCGGTGGCCCTCCGACTCCCGGGGTAACAGGAAGCTCACGTACCTTGAAGGCCTCCAACAGCATCCGATGCCATACGCCTTGAAGATCCGGCTCAGGTACCCCAATCTTCTTTTTTCTTTCTGGATTTTGTGACGTTATCTTAAAGGCAAATGAAGCACAGCCATTCTGATTGGCTGGCATCATTCCCTTTAAGTGACGTCATGGCAAAAAAAAAAATTAAGTCGGAAAATGGTTTTAACAGCCAATCAGGTGGCTGATAACCATTTTGAGGTTAAATGTGACGTCAGAAGCCATATTTAAGGCCGTGACGCCTCATTTGAGCCCAAGAAGACGACGGGACAACATCCGTTGGGATTTAACATGGGATTTTTTGGATTGACAGATGAAGAAAGAAGATAAAGAAGATGAAGAAATGGTTATAGATGAAGATAGAAGAAGGTGATTAAAGAAAGAAAAAAGAAGATTTGGGTACCTGAGCCGGATCTTCATGGCGGATGGCATCGGATGCTGTTGGAGGCCTTCAAGGTACGTGAGCTTCCTGTTGCCCCGGGAGTCGGAGGGCCACCGCTTCTAATGATAAGTAATATATTCAATGTTTGTAAATGTCTCTTTTTACAGGTTTATTCTTTGGATGTGTTTTTTGATATTTTGGGGAAGGCACATTGACTGATAATATGTTAATCTGTACCTCTTTAGGGTACAGATTAATACATTATTATGCCAATATTTGGGGGGCATTTCTCGCTTGGTATTGCTGTTGCTTTTTTGCATTTCATTTATTATGTGGATGTGATTAATTGTTTTTTCATGCTTAATGTAATTAAAGGTTTGCGATTGGTGTTCGTTTGTACTTAATGTTATATTATGTTAGCTAATGTGTTTTATGGTTAGTTCAGATTTTGTTAGAATTTCTTTCTTTCTACTTTAATGTTTAAATTCATTAATGTTGGAGTAATTCATTGTTTGGATTGGTTAGTGTTACTATTCATTTTGAGTTGGTTTCGTAATTAATTGTTTTGATTGGTTAACTGTTTAATTAATTCATTGTTGATGTTGCTATTGATTGTATTGATTGGATTAGCTGGCTTCTGATTTTATTTAGTGACGTGTGATTTTTTGGAGTTTAGTTCGGTTTTATTATTGTGTCTTGTGTATTACCGTATTGTGATTAGGGTGCCCATTGAGTGCTATAGAGGCTTATCATGCCCATATTATTATTATATGGGTATGATGTACCACTGTACTACTCAATGGGTATAGGGTGGGTATAGTCAGTCAGGGGTGGGTGCTTATGCCTCACGGGTGGGTGAAGGGGGTATTAGCCCTAAGAATGGGTGTTTAGACCTTGCGGGTGGGTAGCGGTTGGGTTAACCCCTTTATTACCTTAGCGGTATTAACTGCTACGGTAATGAAGGGGTTAACTCACCCCGCAACCCCCCGCAATGCCTAAACAGCCACTAAGGGCCAAATTCCCCATTCACCCAACCTCGCTAGCCACAGTATTGTATTGTGTTGTATGTTTCTTACAGTAAGCCTGGCACGGGTGTTTAACCGCTAAGGTAATGAAGTTGCTGTACATGCATGTTTCCTGCCTCGGATGCATGCCGGGGGGGTCCGGAGCATCGAGGCCATCTCTCCACCAATTTACCAAAATTTTGTGGTGTATTGGATTTGGGGAGAAGAATGCCTTTTAGGGCTGCGATGGGCTGCGATAGGCCGCGACAGCCGACTCGCGGGCCTCTGAATCACGCGAGTTTATCAACCCTCCGAAAATGGTCGATAAGCGGCTGATCGCCGCTCAGTTGGCGATTTTCTGTGGGTGATAACATTTTGCGTCGATACAGGCCGTTATTGAGCACTTATCGAGGCTTTCTGAATACGAGTAGCCATTTTGGTCGATAAGTGCTCGATAAGGGCCTTATCGAGGCTTTCTGAATAAGGCCCAGAGAGAGAGAGAGATACAGAGAGAGAGAGAGATACAAATGCCCAGATCCACAAAAGGTGCTAAACTGCATATGAATGAGCGTAAAGGATATGCTAACGCTTAGCATCCTTTTGTATATCTGCACCTAGTGCGAAAGAAGAGAAAGAGAAAGTGGAAAAGGAGTGGGAAAGAGAAATTTTTTTTTTTTTTACAAATACACAAACATGGATTTTTTTTTTCAAACCTCTATTTATGCTTCACTGGATAAGTATGGGACAATATGAAGTAACATATAGGCTACTAACAGGGTCATTGTCTGATTTATTATTGCCTTGTTTCGAAATAGTCTGAATTTCCACTTACAGGTGTACTGTATCTAGTAAGGTGAATGCCGCAGTAAAGGACGTTTAACAGTCACATTTTTCTTATGTAAACCAGAATCTTTACCTCCGTTTTTAAACTTCCTGAAAAAGAACCACAAATTACAAAAATAGTTGCTTAGCTGTTATCTTCTAGTGCCTGAGTTCTAAATCTCTCATGCACCTAGGGCAGACTGACACATGACTGTCAGGAAATGTCCCTAAAGATCATGTTATGATCTTGAATTCTAGCACAGATTATAGAGGAGTTGTTTATAATTATTTATAGCTGAGACCCAGACATTAGATTCATCTTTGGGATACGTGTGTGTGTGTGTGTGTGTGTGTGTGTGTGTGTGTGTGTGTGTGTGTGTGTGTGTGTTTTAATCTCCCATTTTCTCTGCCTTAATAACCTATGGGGGGCTACAATATTACAAGGCATCAGAGGTACCTGTTCCCAAGTCTGCATTTGGTAATGTACAGTATTGTTTTTTTTTTATTTCTACCCTTACAGCATATTTCACAAACTATATGGTCTTATTTTATTCTATGCTTTTTTCTAATCTTTTGCAGTAATATTCTGGAACAATAAATATATTGTTTGTGAGTCTGTATCGTCTCCTGCAGTAAACACACATATATGTTTGCTGCAGATGCAGCCACGCGTATTAGAACACTTACCTGGGAAATTCTAGGAGATGCTGGGGCAGTCTCACAGTAAATGCCTCAACATTGCCTCAACATTCTGTGAGATTCTTAATGGCCCATCGGATTAACACAGCGGGGGGTCCCTGCAGTCCCATTCAAACTGAGTCACCTGGACTCACCTTCCGAAGGTTAACAGCGGTTCTTCCACCCCACCCTCCCAGGATCAATGCACTCCTGCTGCCCCAGGACATCTCTTCAGGGGAGATCATAAGGGAGCGAAAGGTCCCAGCTGACATTTCCGATCCCCCCGCAGGATGAGCCAAAGCGGAGCAAAGGATCCCCTCAGGGTACCGCACCAATGACTCCCCACCCCCTCCCCCCCGCAGGATCGATGCGGTCCTGCCGCTGGCAGGACATCTCTTCAGGGGAGATCGTGAGGGAGCAGAAAGTCCACCTCTCCCAGCTGACACTGCCAATCCCCCCGTGGGACGAACAAAGGTGGAGTAAAGGATCCCTCCAAAGTACTGCACAGGGGACCCCCCCTTTCCCTGCGGCCCCACTGATGACCAATGGCCCAATTTGGATTCCCATCCGCCATCCAAAATTGTGCAGGCTGTGGCAGGACAAGACAGGGGAGGGATGCGATTTCCAGCAGGGCATCCCCCCTGAGGTAGAGCCTGAGGTAGAGTATGTAGTGAGGCCCCAAGCTCTTCATCACAGCATTTTCATCTGGTCTTATCTAGTCAGGCCGCCAGCTGGTCTGCGCAACCCCCCCACCCCCACCCTCCTCTACTCCCGGATAAAATATCTCAAACAGAGTCCCATTCTACCCCCGATGAGAAACAATTTCAGGAGGAAGCCTCAGGAGGGGAAGATCTACTTGTCCTTGCCCCGCAGGCCATCATCATACCCGTCGATCGCCGTCCCCTCTCCGGATCCCTCCATGAATTCCTCCACCTTTTGATGTGAGATAAATAATTTTATTCCCTTTTCCATGAATATCTTTAATGTGCTGGGTACGTACTGTAAGTGCAAATTTGCGCTTCTGATTATACAGGGCAGTGCAGACTCTCCCAAACTCTCTCCTTTTCTGGGATACAAGGGCTGATAAGTCTTTGTAAAATCATTAGTCTTTTCCTTCAAATTTCAGATTTTGTTGCTCCTTAAAAGCTTTGATAATGAATATTTCATAATAATTTAGAAATGTTGCTATGATGGGTCTTTGTTTGGAGTTCTATCCTTCCCCAACTTGTTCCATTCTGTTTAATGGATTCTGTGACGCCAATTATTCGTATATTATTTTTTCTGGGTCTGTTCTCCAGGTCATCCAATTATTCTTCCAGAATTAGTTTTTTTAATACTTCCATCTTTTTGGACAGGGAACCAAGGCTATCCTCCGCCATGCTCACTCTGCTTTCCACCTCCACTCGGAAGCATGTGCAGTGAGATCTCCCCTGAGCTCTCAGAGTTAGCTTCTACTTTGGGTAGTAATTCTTTTGCAACAGCTTTATCTATTCTGTCAGTCTATGTTAATGGGTCTCTGTGCAGGGTTAGATGTCTCAGGGTCTGCCTCCCTAGGGTCTGATCCCCTGTATCATGGCCGTCTGCCATTTTATGATTTTTTTTCTTCTTATCCCCCTTCTCATTTTTTGGATTTGTGTGTCTATTTCTCCAGTTTTTTTTTATAGGAATTTCTCCATATAATGTGGAACAGGGACTCTTCTACTGTGATGGTTGATTTGGAGTAATTTTTCTGCAAATTTTTGGCAGATATTTCTAAAATCTCCTTGGGAGCATCTCGAGCTTCTCTGAAGTGCGGCACACTGCTCTGGTGCCATACTGGAAGTGAGTGCATCTCTTTTTAAGTTGACTATAACTACTATACAGTACTGTTTCATCTTTTTTTCTTATATTCAAATCTCTATTTGTATTAGATTATTATAAATATTCAAATAATTATTTCATAAATGAATTCCTCGTGGCAGAATACAGTTCTTTTTTGTCTATAGGAATTCACATATCACTTTCATTCTCATCACCCTTTTAATCTATTTTACTTATTCTGAAATGCCTAATTGCATTGTAAAATTGTCAATTTTCTTATATATTTTCCCAAGTGCACCTTTAAGGAAAAAGCATTAACAAATATGCATGTAGAAAATTAATGTCCTCTATTTAGTGTGAGGACTTCAAACGTGGAAGCCTCCTGACTTCCCTGCTTCTAACATCATGGGTGAGATTTATGGTTATTTTCTGTTAAACTCTACCAAGATTGTTATCAACAGGAAGGGACCTCACTTGCCCACTTTGAAGAAACCTGGGCCATATTTATTCCTGGCAATTCCTGCCCTCACTTCCAAAATAGGAAGTCTGTCTCAGGTTGAGATGGATATTGCTCACATCGATCTTCTGCCTTTATAAGACAGTTTTCCTACTGTTCAAGGTTCTACATACCTTGTTCCTGTTGGAATCAATGTATGCTGTTTTACCTGCCTTTGGATTCTTTTTCCTCTGTAGAGCCCTGACACCAGAACAGTGGTCGACTGGAATGAGAGAGCCCTAAAATCTGCCATCCAGCAAAGCTTCATCGAAAGGCTCAAGATCAACTTACCTGCAGAGACATCCCGGCAGGCTTAGATGGACTGATCGTCCTCTGCATCTCCTTGGGCATCCACATCCTGGAGAGGCAACAGGAATGTCGGCGGGATCACCAAACCCTGTTCTCCATGGCTCCAATTCTTGTTCACCCATACCCTCTTCATCCGTTGATCCTCAAGTTCGATGCTTTCATTATTGATGCAAGTGTGGTACTCTCGCAGAGAATGTTTTTCTATAACTATCTGCATTATTGTTGTTTCTTCATAAAAAGTTCTCTATTCCTCACCTCTGCCTAGAAGTTCTGTCTCCTGTACAGTAGCAAGCAACGTACGCAAACGTAACATCTAGTAAGACTGTGAGGAATCCGTTTTTGGGTTTGGCGGGAGCTCACACTTGCAGAGCTGGTATGCTTTCAAACTAACCTCCCCTTGCAATTCCAAGCACTGACACCTGTGTTTGCAATCATGCTGCTCTGTCTCTCTGCTCTGGCATTGGAAGAATTCCCACACACCCCTGTCTTGGGATTGGCTATCTGCCCTTCTTAAACTGGCCTCTTTCTCTGACTCTTTGTAATGCTCACCACAAACGAAGCACGACTGCGGTGCTGAGGTAGGAAATTGGTTAACGCCAACCCACAGCCATGCGGGAGTGCCTAGGTTGTAGAGTAGTCGTTCAAGTCAGGTCAGGATTACAGATTGGAGAATAATTAAAGTACTTGTCAGGTTCAGGAGTGGAGAGATGCGGATCGTCAGTGTGCGTAGCCAAGTTCAGGATTGGAGAGTAGCGGATTGTCAGGGTATGTAGCCAGGTTCAGGATAGGAGAATATCGGATCATTGGAGTACTTAGCCAAGGTCAGGACTGGAGACTAGAGAATTGTCATTCGTAGACGGATCAGGAGAGGAGAGGTGCGGAATCCAAGAGACAAGTAAGGTCAGACAAGAGGTTAATCAGCAAGGCAAGGCAAGGTCACAGAACTGGAATGCAACAAGGCACGGCGTCACACTAGACTATGCTCAGCAAATAATGAGAGTAGACTGAAGGTATATAAAGGCAGAGCCTCCAATAGCCAGCAGGGGCGGAATCAGGAAGTAAGCACCGATAGGCTGCTGGTGCACACAGGTGTGCCCTATGATGCAGCCTAATCGGGGATGGGGGCAGAACTGCTCGTGCAGCGTCTCGAGCGTGACGGAGGTCAGGGAGCGGAGCCTGGAGCACGTGTCACTCCCACGCCGATTCTGAGTGACCTTAGGGAAAGACGGGGCAGGACCAATCGCGTGCTGACCCGTGCATGTCATGGAGGTCAGGGGGCGGAGCCAAGAGCGCGCATCACTCCAACGCCGGTCCTATCCATCACCAGAATGGGGACAGGGCTTGGACCGCTCGTCAGAAGGTAGGCTGACCGAACGTACCTGTCATGCGTCAGAGTGGGGGTGGGGTCCGAATCCGCAGATGGGGAATCAGACTGCGCAAGGTACACGCATGCATACTGGGACCATGAGATTGCTCACCCTGAGTGTCCGACACGGAAGGCTTGTTCGGGTGAGGAGACGGTCTGCGACCGCCAGGATGGCAAATCCTCACAGTACCCCCTCTTTTAGGAGGGACCTCCGGACGACTTCACGATGGCTTCTCCGGAAATTTGGCGTGGAACATACGGACCATTTTGGCTGTGTGGACCCGGTGACTCGGAATCCAGGATCTCTCTTCCGGGCCGAAACCTCTCCAATGCATCAGATAGTGTAGCGAACCTCTGGAGATCTTAGAGTCAAGGATGGATTGTATCTCGTATTCATGTTGTCCTTGAACCAAGAGGGATGAGGTGGGGGCCACTGGAACTTAAAAGGCATTCTGGACCACCGGTTTGAGAAGAGAAACATGAAATACAGAGGGGATCTTCATGGAACGCCACTGGATTAAGCCTTTCGGAAATAGCAAAGGGTCCAAGAAATCTGGGTGCGAACTTCATAGAGGGTATTTTCAGCCTGATGTTCCTGGATGACAACCTTGTTGCCAGGTTTAAGGTCCAGAGCAGGTCTGCGGTGGCGATCTGCTTGATTCTTTACCTTTTGACTGCTTGCCTGATGTTGACCTGGATCTTTTTCCACAGGTCTTGAAAGGTTTTTATCCTGTCATCTGCCGCTGAGACCCCTGAGGAGGGTAAGACAAAAGGAAGAGTGGAAGGTATGAAACCATCATTTATGAAGAATGGCGACTCTAGGTTAGAGCTGCTTCGTGCGTTGTTGTGGACGAATTCTGCCCATGGCAAGAGCTCAGCCCAGTCATCTTGAGAATCCGACGTAAAGCAACTTAGATACAGTTTGAGGGACTGGTTAGTCCTGTATTGTATGTCCTCTCTGTTTGACCATTGGTCTGTGGGTGCAAGATATGTTATATCAATGGCGCTGGGCCCCAGGAGATGGCAAATAGGGGATCACTAAAAAGGATATATAGCAGCCTGATGGAGGTAGATGTCCACTAGAGCCCTCCTCGTGATGGTGGTCAGATCATGCAGACAAAAAAAGAATAAAAAACAAACATAGTGTGATACAGTATAACATAAACACAAATAACACCACTAACAGACACTAAAACTAACATATGCTGAGACACACAATGGACTGAAAAGTAAAAAACACATTTAATATAATAACTTGTTGTTCAATACAACTAAAATCACACAATGTGAGAAGTACCTAATATCCTTCAGCAAGCTGAAATGCCCGCTTACCGGAGCCCAGCTGGTATCAGGCAGTGGGTAATCTGAGAGTATCCCCTCTCTTACGAAATCGGTTTGGCTCCTGCCGTCTCCTTGGTGTTAGCCTAGTGCAATTGTCCGGCTGCCGGGGAGTGGGTGGATGTAGCAGCTGTCCCAGGTTCGCCAGGGCAAGATCATCTGTCCACACTTCCTCTCTCCGTCCTTCAGGATGTGGGCATGCGCAGAAGCGCTCGGCGTCACAGGGCATACACCGCCGCAACCCAAGCTCCTCGCGGTGAAGGAGAAGACTCTTGGCGGCAAATTCAAAAGTGCTCCAAAGCAGGAGCTGCTCAGCTTGGCCTGTGGGGCTCGGAAACGTAGCGTGTAGCGTTCAGAGATATCAGGGACCACCCTACGCGTTTCGGAAGACTGCGCTTCCTTCCTCAGGGATAAAAAAGAAGTCCGTGGGTGGTAGCCCGATGAGAAATGGAGGGCGATACCTAGCTGGAGACAAAATGAGCACCAGAAACGAGAAATAAATTGCGATCCTCTATCTGAAACAATTTCTAAGGGTACTCCATGTAACCGAAAAATCCCCCTGATGAAGATGTCAGCTAATCTGGGAGAGTTGGGCAGGCCCTTGAGGGATATGAAATGGATATGAAATGGGCCTGCTTCAAAAAACGGTCTACTACTACAAGAATCATGTCCATACCCTTTGAACTAGGTAAGTCCACAATGAAATCCATAGACAAATGTGTCCATGGCCGATCCGGAACAGGTAGAGGTTGAAGGAGACCTGCTGGAGGTATCCTGGGTGTTTTAGTACTGGCACGTAGGGCACGCAGCTACAAATTAGTTTATGTCCTTTTGCATACCTGGCCACCAAAAGGTGCGAGAGATGGGGTCCAAGGTCCTTTTGGTGCCGGGATGGCCTACAGATTTGGATGCATTACTCCATTCAAGAACCGTCTTACAGTGTAGGGGTGAAGTGAAGAGAAAGTCCTGCAGAGGCGAGATGCCAGGAGGGATGTGGCCTTGTTGATGGACAATGTCCTTGAGGCTCCAAATGATGTGGCCGAGAGAATACATTTGGGTGGTAAAATGGGTTTTTGCTGATCCTCAGTCTTGTCGTCGAGGGAAAATTGTCAAGAAAGAGCGTCAGCTTTAATATTCTTGGATCCGGGAAGGTAGGAAATTATTAAAATAAACCTAGAGAAAAACAGTGACCATCTGGCTTGACGAACTCCCAGGCGGCGTGCGTCTTCAATGTAAAGCAAGTTCTTATTATCCGTGAGGATGGTTATCAGATCTTCAGTATCCTCAGGCAGGTGTCACCATTCTTTGAGAGCCAGCTTCATGGCCAAGAGTTCCCGGTTCCCGAAATCGTAGTTGCATTGGGCCGGAGATTTCTTTTTTTTTTTTACATGCACAAGGGTGCAACCTGGACAGGGAATTCTTCCTTTGAGACAGAACGGCACCTACGCCCACATCTGAGGCATCGACCTCAAGGGTTAAAGGAAGTTTGGTATTAGGATGAATGAGAATAGGGGTGGACACAGAGGCCTTTTTGAGACGGTCGAAAGACTCGAGGGCAGCAGCAGCCAAGATGCAGGGTCCGCTCCCTTCTTGGTTAATTCCGTAAGTGGAGCCACTAGAGAAGAACATTTTTGGATAAACCTACAGTAATAGTTTGAGAATCCAAGGAAGCATTGTACTGCTTTCAGGGTGGTAGGTTGTGGCCAATCTAGGACAGCTTTGACCTTGGCGGGATCCATGGTGAGTACGGTATCAGAAATGATGTAGCCTAGAAAAATGGTGGATGTTTGATGAAAATGACATTTCTCCAGTTTAGCAAAAAGTTTGTTCTGGCGTAAGGGAAGGAGCACCTGTTTCACACGAGAGATGTGTTCCTGTCTGGATTTAGAGAAAATTAAAATGTCATCAAGGTAAACGATTACAAAAGAGTTGAGTAGGTCTCTGAAAACTTCATTTACGAAATCCTGAAACACGACTGGGGCATTGCACAGACCAAACGGCATGACCAAGTACTCATAATGTCCATCTTTGGTGTTGAAAGCCGTCTTCCATTCATCACCCTGACGGATCCTGACAAGATTATAGGCACCTCGTAAATCCAACTTAGAAAAGATACTAGCTCCTTGTAATCGATCAAACAGTTCAGAAATGAGGGGCAAGGGATAGCGATTTTTGACGGTGATTTTGTTAAGGGACCAGTAGTCTATGCAAGGGCATAAGGTCCCGTCCTTCTTCTTCACAAAGAAAAACCCTGCCCCCGCAGGAGAGGTAGATTTACGAATAAACCCCTTCTGTAAGTTCTCCGCAATATACTCCTTCATTGCCTTGGTCTCAGGCATAGAAAATGGATAGGAAGTCCCTCTGGGGGGTGTAGTGTCTGGAAGCAGATTGATGGGACAATCGAATGGGCGGTCAGGGGGAATAATCTCCGATCTGACCTTATCGAAGACGTCCCGAAACTGAGCGTACTCATCTGGCAATTGTACCTTCTCCTGCTCCTTGGACACGATGGTACCCCCGATGCTACTTGCTTCCAGAATGCAGTTCTTATGGCAAAAGGTGCTCCATTGGATGGGTTCCTTTTTGAGCCAATCGACCAAGGGTTGTGAATCTGTAGCCAGGGTAGTACGAGGATCACGATGATGGAAGGAGTATGGATAATATTGAATTGGATCTTTTCCAGGTGTGTGTCTTGCACCTTGAGTTGAAGCACCTCTGTCTCCAACGAGATGAACGCCGGCTGCAGATGTATTCCATCAATGGCTTCAAGAGCGATGGGCTTCTTTCTGTGCCTGGTCGGAACTAGGTGGCGTTCTGCGAAAGCTTGATCTATGAAATTTCCTCCGGCACCTGAATCGATGAAAGCAAGCGTAGATACTTGAAAGCCCTCCCCATAGAGTGTAATGGGGACAAGAATGTGAGACAGTTTGTCAGTAGAAATAGGGGAGAGAAAAGCGTTCGCAATGAGACTCCCCCGGAACTTATGGGAACTTTGCATTTCCCGACTTTTGGGGACAAAAATAGGCAAAATATCCAGAAACACCACAGTAAAGACATAGGCCAGCGTTTTTGCATCGTACTTTCTATGGTTTGGAAAGGCTGGTACCCCCTAATTGCATAGGTTCGGACGTATCCAGGGGTTGAAACCTCAGCGGAGCTCACCTGACCGGGACTGATCCGGGATGGGATGGTATGATGGTGAACCTTCTCTGAACGTCTCTCCAGGAGGCGACGATCCACCTTGATTCAAACAGCAATGAGCTCCTCCAAAATGGTGGGGCAATCGTAGGCTGCCAACTCATCCTAGAAGGTTTATGATAAACCTTGCTAAAAGGCTGCGGCTAGGGCTGCATCATTCCAGCTATAGTTCTAAACTCAAGAGCGTATTTGGCGACTGGACAACTTCGTTGGGAAACATGAAAAAGTGCAAAGGAGGCACATACCTTACGACCGGGTGTATCAAACACTTTCCGGAATTCCCGGGCAAAGGCTCCGATTGTAAGGATGTGCTCACCACAAACGAGACGGGACCGCGGTGCTGAGGTGGGATAGGAAATAACGCCACCCACAGCCACGAGGGCACGTCTTGATTGAAGAGTGGTCTGGGATTCCGGATCGGGGTAGGAGAGGTACGGTAGGTAGAGAGGCCGTTAGCCAAGTCCGGGGTTAGAGAGAGGGACGTTGTCGTTTACCATAAGCCAGGATCGGGATGCCAGAGGTGCGGAGAGTCGTGTAGCCGTATGCCGAGTTCGGGATGCCAGAGGTACAGGAAGACGTAGCGGAAGCCGGTTCAGTTCACGAGGAAGTCTGCGAATAGAATAAGGAGGCAGAGAGAGGTGAGAACAACTGGTTCTATGCTCAGCCAACGAGTCAGTGACTCTGCAAGGTATATATAAGAGAGAGGATCCAATAGCAGCGCAGCAAGGTGGAGGTGTGTGGAAAGGCCAGGTTACAGCAGGTATAGGTCCAGAAGGAGTCCCAGGGGAGGAGCCATAAAGCCCAGCAGCCTGACTGTATTTGGTGATGGCCATCAAAAGAGGTGTTGTGCCTTTAAGAGGCGGGAGCGCCTCCGTGTGGCCGCGCCTCCGTGAATCAGTGCCATCGGCTGCGTGCGCGGACCCACGCCCTGCTCCGAGAGCAGAAGAGAGAGGAAGACGTGCGCGCGCGCGCATAGGAGGAACAGCTGTCGGCGGCTTGCCTGCGGAGTCCATGTGCGCCGCGGGAGACCCAGACGGAGCTGCAGGTAAGTGAGGAGCACACCGTGAGCGGCGTGACTCCAGAATCCTCACAGTACCCCCCCCTTCAGGGGCGACCTCCGGGCGACCATGATAAGGCTTGGAGGGATTCTTGCGATGAAAAGCCTGTAGAAGACGAGGTGCGTGAAGATCCCGGTGAGGAATCCATGAACGTTCCTCTGGTCCGAACCCCTTCCAGTGAACCAAGTATTGTACTCCTCCTCTGGAAATTCTAGAATCCAGGACAAACTGCACCTCGTATTCCTGTTGACCTTGAATCATAATCGGACGTGGAGAAGAAGTATTTTTGGAAAAGCGAGGACTCCGAAACACTGGTTTAAGTAAGGACACATAGAAGACCGAAGGTATCTTCATAGAAGGTGGAAGACGTAGCTCGTAAGCCACAGGATTAATCCTCCTAACTATGGTAAAGGGACCGAGGAACTTGGGAGCGAGCTTCATGGTAGGAACCTTCAAACGGATATTCCTGGACGAGAGCCATACCCTGTCTCCTGGGGCGAACTCCGGCACTTGGCGTCGAAGTCGATCAGCCTGGAGTTTCTGTCTCCCTGTAGCCACCCTTAAGTTCTCCTGAATCTTGGACCATAAGACCTTCAGGCGAGCGACGTGCTTGTCCACTGCTGGCACCCCTGAGGAGAGAGAAGAGAAAGGTGACCGAGACGGATGAAATCCAAAATTTATAAAGAATGGAGATTCTTGGGTAGAATCATTGCGAAGAGAGTTCAGAGCAAACACGGCCCATGGAAGCAGATCCACCCAGTCCTCCTGTGTATCAGTTATAAAACATCGAAGGTATTGTTCCAGGTTTTGGTTGGCCCTCTCCGTCTGCCCATTGGTCTGTGGATGGTACCCAGAAGAGAACTGAAGCGAAATCCCCAACTTCTGGGAAAAGGCACGCCAAAACCTCGACACGAATTGAGACCCACGATCCGAGACAATGGTAGAAGGTACTCCGTGAAGACGAAAAATCTCCTGAATGAAGACATCTGCCAGCCTGGAGGAATTCGGTAGACCCCTCAAAGGAACAAGGTGCGACTGTTTGGAAAAACGATCGATGACCACCAGAATCGTATTTTTTCCTTTGGATTCTGGAAGCTCTACAATAAAGTCCATAGAAATATGGTTCCAGGGACGGTCTGGAATGGGTAAAGGTAGCAGAAGCCCAGCAGGTCTGACCCGAGGTACCTTGTTGCGAGCGCAAATACTACACGCTTTTACAAACTCCTCCACATCTTTAGCCCTCTCTGGACACCAGAAGGTACGTTGAACCAGGTCGTTGGTCTTCCGTATCCCTGGGTGTCCTGCTGATTTAGAGGAATGACACCACTCGAGAACCTTCTTGCGGTGTTGAGGTGCCGTGTAGAGTCTTCCCTCCGGAACCTTGAGTCCCTCAGGAGTCCGTGACTGTTCGGATTGAATCTTGCCCATGATATCAAACGAATTAGCGGACAGGATACAACTAGAAGGAATAATAGACTCAAGTTGCTCTTCAGACCTGTCCTCCGCCAGGAACTGTCGCGATAGGGCGTCCGCCTTTAGATTCTTGGAGCCAGGAATGAAGGAGATGAGAAAATTAAATCGTGAAAAAAACAAAGCCCAGCGGGCTTGAGGAGGGTTCAAACGCCATGCCCCTTCTAGGTAGAGGAGATTCTTATGATCCGTCAGAATGGTAATGGGTGTCTCAGTACCCTCTAAGAAATGTCTCCACTCCTCTAAAGCCAACTTGATTGCCAAAAGCTCTCTATTCCCGACATCATAATTCCGTTCAGCGGACGAAAATCTCTTCGAGAAAAACGCACATGGGTGCAGTCTGGCTAAGGGAGATGTTCTCTGGGACAGAACAGCCCCAGCCCCAATGTCCGATGCATCCACCTCCAAGGTAAATGGTAGTTTAGGATCTGGGTGGGTGAGGATGGGAGCAGACACAAAAGCCCTTTTTAGCAGATCAAACGCCCTAATGGCGGTCTCCGACCAAGATGAAGGATCTGCACCCTTCTTGGTGAGGGCAGTTATGGGAGATACGGTGGACGAAAAATTGCGGATGAAACGTCGATAATAGTTTGCAAAACCTAAAAAGCGTTGCACGGCTCTAAGAGTAGTCGGACGAGGCCAGTCCAGAATAGCCTTAAGTTTTTCTGGATCCATATTGAAACCGGAGTCCGAGATGACGTAACCCAAAAATGCCACTGATTTGCGGTGGAACTGACATTTCTCCAGCTTCGCAAAAAGATGGTTCTCCCGAAGACGTAACAGTACTTGTTGAACATGTTTGATGTTTTCTTGAGTGGATTTAGAAAAAATGAGGATATCATCCAAGTAAACAATAAGAAATGAGTTCAGAATGTCCCGAGAAATCTCGTTGACAAAATCCTGGAAAACTGCTGGTGCGTTGCACAAACCGAACGGCATAACCAGATATTCGTAGTGGCCGTCATGGGTGTTAAAAGCAGTCTTCCACTCGTCCCCCTCTCGTATCCTTACTAAATTGTAGGCACCTCTTAGATCCAGCTTAGAAAAGATAGTTGCTCCCTGGAGACGGTCGAAGAGTTCCGGAATCAAAGGCAGAGGGTAGCGATTTTTACGAGTGATATTATT
Source organism: Ascaphus truei (assembly GCF_040206685.1). NCBI lineage: Eukaryota > Metazoa > Chordata > Amphibia > Anura > Ascaphidae > Ascaphus > Ascaphus truei. The sequence goes on along the minus strand of NC_134487.1, from coordinate 50,363,999 downwards.
CAAACCCCGGTAGTCTATGCATGGGCGGAGAGAACCGTCCTTTTTCTTGACAAAGAAGAAGCCTGCTCCGACCGGGGAAGACGATTTTCTGATGAAACCCCTCTCTAAGTTCTCAGCAATGTAAGTGTTCATGGCCCTTGTCTCTGGGAGAGAGAGAGGATAGGATCTTGCCCTGGGAAGAGGTGCGCCCGGAAGTAGGTCAATAGGACAATCAAAAGAACGGTGCGGAGGTAGAACCTCGGAACGTGCCTTGTCGAATACATCACAGAATTCCCAGTACACAGAGGGTAAGGAGTTAATCTTCTCAGATAGGGTAGACAATCCACCAATCCTCTGGAAAATCTGGGTACATGTCTTGGCACAAGAAGGAGCCCACTGGATGGGTTCCTGATCCGTCCAGTCGATGCGAGGATTATGAAGTTGAAGCCAAGGAAGACCCAAAATCAGCTCAGCAGAAGGAGTGTGGATTACATCGAGGGTAATGATCTCCGTATGGACGTTGACGAACTGCAGTAGAAGAGGCACCGTCTGTAGCGTGATAAATGCTGGTTTAAGCGGTCGACCGTCAATGGCCTCCAGTCCTACCGGCGTCCTCCTGTTGATCAAAGGGATATTGTTCAGTCTAGCAAAAGTCTCATCAATGAAATTACCTGCAGAACCGGAGTCAATGAACGCTCGTGCCTGAGTGTGAAACCCCTCTCCAGAAAGTGTAATGGGCAAGATTATCCTGGTGGGAAGGATGCTCTGGACAATGGGAGAAAGTGTCAATATTCCCAACGAAACTCTCCGGGATCTCATTGGGAGCTGGCGTTTCCCGGTTTGTGAGGACACTGGGGTACAGCGTGACCGGAATTGCCACAGTACATGCAAAGACCGGCCTTGTGCCGACGCTGTTTCTCAGCAGGAGACAGCCTGTTGCCTCCCAACTGCATGGGTTCTGGAATGTCCCCGGAAGGAGGTAACGGAGCCACGAAGGAGGGAGCAAGAGTTCTTGAAACCCGTTGACGGTAATGAGAACGCTCGTATCTCCGCTCCAGCAGACGCTGATCCACACGAATGGACAGAGCGATCAACTCCTCCAGGTTAGTGGGACGATCTCGCGCGGCAAGCTCATCCTTTAGGGTTTCAGACAGACCTTGCCAGAATGCAGAAGATAGGGCCTCATTATTCCAACCTGTCTCAGCAGCAAGAGTGCGAAACTCCACTGCATACACGGCAACCGAACGATCTCCCTGGGTTATGTGGTGAAGAGCAGAAGCTGCCGTTAACCTCCGTGCGGGAGTATCGAAGACTCTTCGGAATTCCTCGACGAAGAGATCGATGTCCTGTGTGATAGCACCCTGTTGTTCCCAAATGGGGGAGGCCCACGCCAGTGCCTGGTCGGTGAGAAGGGAGTAGATGTAGCCAACCCTGGAGACAGAAGACACAAAGCGAGAGGGAGAGAGACGAAATTGGACGAGACATTGGTTAATGAAACCCCGGCATCCTTGGGGATCCCCCGCATAGTGTCTGGGAGGTGGAATTCGTGGTTCCGGGGCAGACGGAGGTGTCGGAGCAGGACTAGCCGGTACAGGAGCTGCCACGGGTGAAGGTTGCTGAGTGAGGGCTCGAACCTGAAGAGTAAGGGCATGGACGCTTTGCTGCAACGTATCCGTCCGTTTATCTGCTTGGTCTAAATAAGTCTCTAGTCTGGAAAACAGAGCAGTATGGGCGTTTAAAGTGCGCTCCACCTCAGCGGGGTCCATGTTTGTTGGGCTGAGCATAATGTAAGGATGTGCTCACCACAAACGAGACGGGACCGCGGTGCTGAGGTGGGATAGGAAATAACGCCACCCACAGCCACGAGGGCACGTCTTGATTGAAGAGTGGTCTGGGATTCCGGATCGGGGTAGGAGAGGTACGGTAGGTAGAGAGGCCGTTAGCCAAGTCCGGGGTTAGAGAGAGGGACGTTGTCGTTTACCGTAAGCCAGGATCGGGATGCCAGAGGTGCGGAGAGTCGTGTAGCCGTATGCCGAGTTCGGGATGCCAGAGGTACAGGAAGACGTAGCGGAAGCCGGTTCAGTTCATGAGGAAGTCTGCAAATAGAATAAGGAGGCAGAGAGAGGTGAGAACAACTGGTTCTATGCTCAGCCAACGAGTCAGTGACTCTGCAAGGTATATATAAGAGAGAGGATCCAATAGCAGCGCAGCAAGGTGGAGGTGTGTGGAAAGGCCAGGTTACAGCAGGTATAGGTCCAGAAGGAGTCCCAGGGGAGGAGCCATAAAGCCCAGCAGCCTGACTGTATTTGGTGATGGCCATCAAAAGAGGTGTTGTGCCTTTAAGAGGCGGGAGCGCCTCCGTGTGGCCGCGCCTCCGTGAATCAGTGCCATCGGCTGCGTGCGTGGACCCACGCCCTGCTCCGAGAGCAGAAGAGAGAGGAAGACGTGCGCGCGCGCGCATAGGAGGAACAGCTGTCGGCGGCTTGCCTCCGGAGTCCATGTGCGCCGCGGGAGACCCAGACGGAGCTGCAGGTAAGTGAGGAGCACGCCGTGAGCGGCGTGACTCCAGAATCCTCACACCGATATCCTGTGTGAGGTCGGAACTTCACTCCCAGATGGGAGAGGCCCAGACAAGAGCGTCATCTACAAGGAGAGAAAAAATGTACGCCACCTTGGCGCAGGTGTGCAGTAAAGCGTGAAGCATTCATTTTGAATTGTATAAAGCATTGATTCAAAACCCCCCGGCATTCATATGGGTCGCCCCCATAACAGTTGGGGGTAGATAACCGAGGTTCCTGAGAGAAGGGCAAAGCTGGAGTAGTGGCAATATCAGGAACAGCAGGCACAAGGGGAGAATACGGTTCTTGTAAAGCACGAGAAAGGGTGTGAAAGGCCTCCTGAAGGGAGAGCATGGTTTGCTCGCTACCCACAATTTTTTCCACTAAGGTAACTCTACTTGAGCTGCGGCTGTCAATTCAGTCAAGCGCATTTCTGCAGCTTTAGTGCAATACTACCATTAGTCATATGCCCCTATCTGCATACATCCACGCTGATAAAGTTCCTAGGATCAGCGCAGATGTAGAAGTGTGCTGTCATTTACAAGTGGTTACAAAATCTATGATCTGAAAATAAATATTCATTGTGATATATATTTGCACTTCCAGTGATATTCGCACTGATGACATTTAGATCACTGCAGATGAAGGAATATTTTTAAAGCAAGACAACATTGTTGCAACATTATTTTATTGTCTCAATGAGTGCCACACTATGAGAAATTCCACATTGTGATGACTGTGGAACAATATTTATTGGTACATTTCTTGCAGGATGTAAGTGGTATGTGTATTTACCCTTCCCCTCTATGACTTCAATATACAGCAGGCCTTCTCTATATTTATAGAACCCTACACGATTACTTACAGACGAGACCACAACTATTCTAAAGCTGAACCGCGTTGGTTTCAGGTCCGGGGACCCCCTGCTTCAGAAGATACAAGCCCTGTTATGGGGTGCCGGTATCCCTCTGCTTTGTTTACATCCCGCGGTCACGTGATCAGGACATATAAATGCAGAGGGATACCGGCACCCCATAAAGGGGCCTGTATCTCGGGAAGCAGGGGGTCCCCGGACCTGAAACCAACGCGGTTCAGCTCCAGAGACCCCCTGCACATCTACACTATTAACATTTTTTTAACAAATATGTATTTTTGCCCGAGGTTTGCGCAGAGAGGTGAATCTCTCTCTGCCGCAGGCAGATCTCGGCAGGGGGGCCTTTTTGGCATGTTATCAGCAGGCAGAGCATCTCGCCACCGGCAACCCGCAATGTTTTCAAATGTTGCTCTTGCAGGGATTCGGGAGGGATTCGGACATTCCTGCATACTGCGAGGCAACACGCAAAAAACATTGCGAGTTTAAACCCTTGCCGAGAGTGCTTTTTCGGCACTTACTGCATCGATCCCTATGTCCCTATTTAGTTTATTATTTAAGTGTTTCCTTGTGTGTACAATTTTGTTACTTATGTAAGATCTGTTCCTTTGAGAGTAGGATTATTATACTCTATTTAAGCATCTCATGCACAGTTTTTTTTTTTAATTGCATAATTGTTATAATAATGGTACTGTAATTACCTATAGGTGTGTATATATATTGCACTGTTAGAGGGGGGAGGTACACTCCTGAGGAAGCCAATCCATTGGCGAAACCAGTTGAGTGGGAGGTTCCTGCTGGCATGAACATCCACGGATGCGTTCTCAGACTGCAAACTACAGTAGCAAGGAGGCTACCAGCTGGGGAGGGTTCCCCAGACAACAGCAGAGAAGGAGACGGTGAGAGTTTCTACTCACGTTGTCCAGGATTATGTGATATTTGCCATTTATTATCTTGCTTATTGTACCATAAAATATTTTTACTTACTGATCGGCGCTATGGATGCATTTTCTCTCCTGCACTGAGGTACATCTCTCCTGAGAAACTACACAAGCAAAGACCTAGCCACAGTTTTGGAGTCACGCTTTAATTTTTTTATAAACTGTGAGTAGGCAATTTATACGAGCCAATATTCACCTATAATCTCTGTCCTTTTCACAAACATCTGCACTTAGATATTATCTTTTGTTGATTTTTCTCCCATGCTCCCTCTAGATTGTGAGAAGAATTGCAGTTTTGTGGGACCAGTGACAGACCCTACCAGATGTTTTGAGCTGGGAGTTGTCACTTAATTTATTTTTATTTTTGTATCAGTGCACATTTTTTGCACATTTTATTTTTTGATATTGTTACATTTATTATTCACTTTGTATTATAACACGAATTGCTGATCACTTTATTGTTAGTGACCACTCTCTGTGGAAGCGCCTATATAATCACTTCTGTGTGCTATTTCAATGCTTTTTGCCATTATTAAGCACACATATAAAATCCATGCGGATTAGTGATCCAATGGGTAAATTATATAAATAATCCAGTTTCAATTAATATATATATATCCCTTTACATAAACCTGCATAAAAAAGGTTTATTTAAAATGTTTGTTTAAGTTTTTTATTTGTCCTCTTATTTTACTTTATAGTAGTCTTTAAGGGTAATATATGTAATGGATTTTAATTTTTGCAAATATTTTTAAAAAGTCTTAAATTTTGAAAATAATAAAAATAGAGATTTTCTTTAATGCTATTAACACATTTTTTAATGAATCTATTCATGGATTTAGGTTTAGACCTAGGTCAGTTGGATCAGATAATTTCGTAGCTCTCCACAGTCTGATTTTTTTGCTTCCTACAGTATATCTTATGAAAATATTGCAGCTCAGAATAATACTGCCATCTAATGGAATACACATTCTAATATTCAGCACTTTCTAATTAAATCACAGCCATTTGATCTACATTATCATGACATATTGACTATATTGGTATTCATCTATGTTCTACTATGCTAACTGATTCATAAATAATATGATTCTTTTGATTTAAATTGGGATCTTGTCTTACACTAGCTTTTTGTTTTAAAGAATAAAATATTTAATACAGTGTGTTGTTTCTAAATGTTGCAGGAAAGTGTTTAAATGTGATCTAAGCTAATAGACCAAGGAAATATTGCATTTTAGAGTAAAACTGTAGTTGGAAGGGTTATCTCTATCAGCATCAATAATTTCCTATTCTCTTTCTAGTGGTTTGATTAGGAGCATTACAGATACACTTACACACTACTTTATTATGTATATACAATGCTCTGGGTTTAAACATTTTTTCCAGACTACTTTATGTAAGGACCTGCCATTGCAGTCATTTTCCTTCAAGCACAGGCGCCAGGGCTAGGATAAATTGCCCTTAAGCAAGATGGCCAAAAGTCAGGAAGTAGCCTCAAGTGCCCTGAAGCAAGATGGAGTTTGATAATTGGTTACAACAGACAGTGCCCAAGCAAAGTGTCTGATGCTTTTTTGTGCCTGGACCCCATTTGTATTCTCCTTTGTCTTTAGCCTGCTCTGACCTTTGTCTGGTATAGGATTTTTCCTTCCCTTCTGTCTGCCCTTTACTTGGTCTGTGACCTCGACTACACTTCCTCTGACTGCCCTTGACTTGGACTGTGACCACGACCATGCTGCAGCACCCTGCTCTGAACTTGGACCATAACCCTGACCAACATTGCTGCACCCTGTCCTTACTTTGTCTTGTGACCCAGATTATCCCCTCGATAAGGATTCAGTCCCAAGGTCTGTGGAAAATCCCTACATCCAGCCTCAACTCTGCGGGGTTGCTTAGTGGAACGAGGCAAGCACCGTCACACTATACAGTATATGCAAACACCCTTTTTTTACTGAATTTATTTTTTAAAGGTTACAGTATTTTGACCTCCAGTGTTGCTTAAAATCATTCCAAAAGAATAGATTATGCAAACGATGGATGATACATTCCCAATATGGTGATTATTTGTTGAGACATTTATTGTGAAGAAAGGTATACAAAATAAACAGTATAGACAAGAGATAAGATCTTATTGTAAATAAATATATACAATATGTACAATATACAGGGTCTCATGCAGTAAGCGCCGAAAAAAATTATCGACAGGTTTTTGAACTCGTCATGTTTTTGCCGAGTTGCTCTCATGGTATGCAGAAAGGCCTGAATACCAGTGAGAGCAACATTAGCAAACATGGTGAGTTGCCGGCGCAGAGATGACCTGCCCTCTGAGTAGGGCTCACCCGGCGAGATCTATCTGCTGCAGAGAGATCCGCCTCTCTCAGCGATAATCTCGCCGGAAAAAAAATATTTTAACATTTAAATTTTATTAATAGTGTAGATGAGCAGGGGGTCTCCGGAGCAGAACCACATTTGTTTCAGGTCCAGGGACCCCCTGCTTCCTGAGATACAGGCCCCGTTATGGGGAGCCGGTATTCCCTCTGATTGGAGATGTCCCGATCACGCGTCCGTGGGATGCAAACAAAGCAGAGGGATACTGCACGCCATAACGGGACCCGTACCTCGGGAAGCAGGAGGTCCCAAGACCTAAAATCAACAAGGTTCTTCTCCGGAGACCCCCTGCACATCTACACTAGTATCAAAACACACATATCAATAAACAATAATTAATTACCGTAGCGGATAGCCACTATGGTAATGAAGCTGCATTAATGTAAAAAAATTTAATAGTGTGTGGGAGCAGGGGGTCTCCGGAGATGAACCGCATTGATTCCAGCCTCGAGGCCCCCTGCTTCCTGAGTTACAGGCCCAGATATAGGGTGCCAGTATCCCATTGTTTACATGTCACACGTCACGTGACATGGACGCAATAAAAATGACGGTGACACTGGCATCTGATGTCCCATACCGGGACCTGTAACTAGGGAAGCAGGCCAGAAATCAAAGTGATTCCAATCCTGTACCCCCAAAAAAATATTAAAAAGACATAAATACTTTTAAAGAAATACACCCCCTCCCCCAGCCCCTTACACATACAGTACAATAATGGGCAAAATTACTATTATCCATATAAGGATAATAGTGCATTTGCCCATTTAAAATACAATAATCAGCATAAATAATGTAAATAAATCTTGCACTCACCCCTGCCAGGCTGCCACGATGAAGGCCAACCTCATTCCGTCCATGCCCTCCAGTGCTACAAACAATACAGAACAATTAAAAGGGAAAATCTAATGTTCCCTAACCCCTTAATCACCTTACCGGTTAGTAGCCGCTATAGTAATTAAGGGGTTAACCTACCCTCCCCACTACCCACCCATGAGGCCTAACCACCCATTCTTGGGGCGAATACCCCCTTCATCCACCCCCTCTACCCACAATAAGCCTGGCACTTGTGTTTAACCCCTTCATTGACTTAGTGGTTAGCCGCTAAGGTAATGAAGTGTCTGTAATGCATTTTTCCAGCATCTGATGCATGCCAGTGGTCTCCGGTGCTGGTATTAATGGTTATCAGCTCGGAGACCCCCGGCATAAATCCGATGCAGGAGAAATGCCTGATGTTTTCTAAGTCCCATCTCTCGCCGCTCATCACAGCTTCACCCCAACTTCTTGCCAACTTTTATTGGCGGGACGATCTGGAGAGTAACTCAGCATTCTAGTGCGGCGATCTGGTGCGATAAGCTGATCATGGCTTATAGAATACAGCAAGAAACTGGCGATGAGTGCCGAAAAGTGGCTTATCGCCGCACGTCTGCCAGAAAAAAAATTTCGGCAAAAAAACCTGCCGGTGTTTGCTCTTATTGCCAGCTTCTTGGAGCTTACTGAATCGCAGTAGGCTTTTTTTGCGAGAAGCTGGTGATAAGTGGCTTATCGGCATTTACTTCATGAGGCCCACAGTGCTTAATGATGTGACAAAAACAAATATTTGTGTTCATGTTTTCTGCAATTGATTTTGACTGCTTGATATTGTTTTAGGGGTATTCTTATGTTATAAAAAGGAATACTTGTACAATAAATGAACTGCCTTTATTTCAGTCATATTTTAAGTCATTAAGTCAATTGATATGAGAAATATCAGAAATAAATTCAGACTTTTCATGACATAAAAACAACAGATCTCTTATCAGTTAAAATATAAAGCAATGTAATTAATCATGAAGTTTATAAAAAACAAAACAAAAAAAAAACAACTTACTCTATAAGAAATCAGCTGTAAATCAGATAAAGAACAGGGGTTATTGTTTTATTTATTTGAATTGTTATTATAACGACAGATTCAGATTTAATTTTGAATTGTATTATTAGATTTTAAAACATGTTTGCCATTAGAAATGTACTGACTTAATGTAATCTATGTATTGTTTTTGCTGACTATGAACAAATTGCTGAATGAAAGTACTTTATTAGTAACATGAAAACATGAAACAAAGGTAACACGAGACAAAGTCAATATGAATCTCTATTTATTTATATATACAATATGTGACATCTTTGCATAATTGATAATACGCGTCTGCATGTAATTTGAATTACGATTTGTATTATTATTTTCATTTATTTGGGGGGATTTCTAACCATCACTGATTTTATTCGTAAATGTTCTGAATGTTTCACATAAAAGAACTGATATTTGGCATCTACTGTACCTAATTTAAAAAATATATATTTAAAGGTGTAATCAAATATGACCTATAACAGTAAAATATCTAATAGTTCGGGCAAAACAGTGCAAGAGATTTGCACCGCATTTCTTACAATTTTTATTATGGTATTCCTTTACTTTGATAAATATAGTGCTGTCTTTAGTATTGGTTTTGCTATAATTTTGCCACCAGAGGACTTTTAGTAAAAGAAAACCGAACAATGTGTGGGCAAAAACCTCTATACACAGTCTCTGAAACGCTCTGACATTAAAGGGACGCACTTGCCTCTCTAAATCAGCCGGCGTCGCTGGTTAGCTGACGTCACACTTATCCGACGTAAGTTTCACCAATAGGCTTCATCGGGGGTGTGACATCAGCTAACCAGCGATGTCGGCTGATTCGGAGAGGCAAGGGCGTCCCTTTAATGTCAGAGCGTTTTGGAGACTGTGGCCTTGGACAGCAATAACGCTCAGACACTTATATTAGTGTATCTTCAATAATTCATCCGGAGTATATTTGTGGTTTCTTATACCTATGTTTTCAATCAGCCATACACTGGCGACACACTTTATTCGAGCTCGGCTAGTCCCACGAATTCGGGTATACCTGGGTGTATTGAGGTTTGTGACTGTTTTCTGCCCGAGTGCATTGAGTTATTTTCCAGGCAGGGATTGAAGCATTTTATTCCCGCTGGCTGCAATACTGCACAGTATATATATATATATACTGCATTACAATTCATGAATTTATGCCATCTGGTAGACACGCGAAGCATTGCAGCCTATTAAATCCTAATCATTATCATTTAACAGATCAGCCGCCCATCAACCAGGCATGAACCCAGGCTGGGAAGGCAAATGCAACGGGGCTTGTCAGAGGTGAGGAGCGGCGCATTCCAGGTATCTGCCAGGTACATACTGGGTATTTGCTCGAATAAAGTGTGTCGCAGCAGTAGAGCTGAGTACTGGATTTAACACTTCTGACAAACATCTGAAAGAAGTGTACCTCCTAGTACTACCCAACTGAGCAAATAATTACACTTTTCTCAGTGGTGGAGGGGTTACTATACCCACACACTTATCTGGGTTCTTTAGGTTCTAATATATACCTACAGGAGTTTTACTCAGCACCTATTTTGCATTGGTGTTCTTAAAAGATATAATGCAGAAGTTTCAGTATGTTTACTCTTGTTTCTAATCAGCCCCAGAGCTGAGCACTGAACTTAACACTTCTGATATGAATTTGTAGGAAGTGTACCTCCTAGTGCTACCCAACTGAGCAAATGAATACATTTAGCTCAGTGGTGGAGGGGTTATTATACCCACCCACTGATCTAGGTTTCTAGGCTGGACAATCCCATCAGGAACGTTACACAGCTATTAGCTCATTTATTCACATGAGTTTCTATCCTCCAATGGCATTTATATGAGTTTTACAAGATTACCACAACATCACCACTGCATTGATACACGATTATATAGGGATTATCATCCCATCAAGGACATTAGGAGTTAATAAAACACAACAACATTTTTGTGGGTAGAAGTTATATTGTAGCAGCTCTACCTAGTGCTGTTTATCTGCTCCTTGACTACCCTTGTGAATACTCTCTGTTAATATATATTTCAGCATCCATTTTGTCTCCCCTTGTTCCAGTTTTACTTTTAAAATGTGTACTGCTTTAAAACTTGAGCAAGTGCTCTGGCAAGACTCCTAGAACTTTTAGCCTTGAAGATAAGGGAAGAATGTTAGCTTGTTAGCTTTTTATACACAAAGACTTTCTCCCTCATACTCCCACACCCCTCTTTTTCTCCTTGCCTCTCACTCCCTAGAAATAAGTGGAATGTACAAATGTAAGCAACATTTAATCTATGTAGCAATAAATTAGGTAGAAAACATCAGCAAATACCTCTAAGACGCTACAGCAAAATACATCTAGGACACTTTTTGTCTATATAACCCTGTTTGTAACCTATAATAAACAGTAAACAGTCCAGTGATTTGATACAGAGCTTGCATGTATCTTATTCAAACTGCTCGACTCCAGGCCTGCTTGTTCTCTATTCACACATTGAATAGACAATCTCCCAGGAGAGCTTGCGAGTCGCGGACGGGCATAAAAGAATTATAAATTTACACTCTCGAATTTTTTATATTTTGTGTTTACTCGTTTGTTTTTTTTGTTTTTTGTCTTTAATCTCTCACACCTCTATTTTAATATATTATAATACAATTGATTTTTAATTAATTAGATGTTCTTTGTGCCACACAAGGGGATCCTTTCCTATCTCAGTATTACATAATTCACCTTCCCCAGTGAGAACCATCTTTTCTCAGCTGTTTGGGATTTTACATTTTTTTGACCACTACACCCACCCTCTTTATCTCATTTGAGCAAAGTTTACATCCATGCCCTCACAGGCATTCATTGTGTTCATTCGTATGTTAAAGCGTTACGGTACCTTTAAAAATCAGGGATGTTATATTTAAATTGTTGAATACAATACGATATTGGTATAAATGCTACCCCTTCCCCCCCTCCCCGATCTCCTTCTTCTCCACTGTTCCACAACCAGTTTATTTGTATTACTGTATCCCCTTTTTTTTGTGTAGTTTGTTATGTTTACCTCATTTTGTATGTTTGAAAATGCTCAATAAAAATTTTAGTAATAAAAAAAAAAATCAGGGATGTTGGATAGTTTATGTGTAAGGTCGCAGTTTCTTAAATTTGAATGTTCTATTCGGATACTGTATTAACTAAATGACATGAACCATAAATACCTATGTACAGTCAATAAGGAATTAGAAATATATAATATATATGGTTATTAAAAATGAACAAAGGATGTGTAACAGTTATAATAACTATATTGAAAATATCAAATTGAGGTCCATAAATAAAGCAGGGGTTAAAGTTATGCCCCACTGAGTCCAATAAAATAGTACTATCCTGTGTACTATTGTAGTCTGTCCAGTCCAAAATAAATACTCTGCTATTAGTAATCTGCCCCAAAACAATGGATAACCAATCATGAAATGGAGATGATAGAAGATGGGTGTGGATAGGATCCTAATACAAAGCAAGTGTCAGTGTCAAGCACGGAAGAGCTCCTGACATAGGGGAAATCCCCTACCAGGGACACCGTATGTACACAGAGGCCATGTCATATCCAGGACTGCTGAGAGCAAGCAGGAAATATCCAGGATGCCAGCCGCAGCACAAACAAAACTTCAGAAAGTGGCGCAACACCCCCTGAGCACTACAACCCAAGGGACAAGCGCGGTAAATGAAGAACCCATTGCAGGGGTAACATCGGCTCCGGAGGCGGCTCCAATTCCAGTGATTAAGAGGGAAACACAAGCTAGTTTTTCAATGAATAGCTAACATCATCACCCAGACCGGGCAAAGAAGTCTGAACCTCATACAAGCAAAAGTTATTTGTTATTCAATTATATTACAAAGTTTGTCTAAATTATATCCAGCTAAGTACAATAAATACATTTGCTACAAAAGCACCCCTGTTTTGTGTTTTGTATTGTTGTCCTCTTGCTTTGTATTAGGATCCTCTCCACACCCGTCTACTGTCTGATTCTGTCCATGCCTTGTCTTTGTTTTATATTACGATTAACCCTTAACTGCCCTTTGCCTGAATTCTGCCACTTCCTTGTTTTTGTCCGTAGCTTGTTTGGGTTGTATTAGAAGTTTCATTAAAGGTCTTTGCCTTGTAATTTGGCTTGTCCCAGTTCTGATCTTGTGTGCCAGCCCAGGTCCTGTGATCCAGTCTGGTTCCTGCTTATTTTGCTTCCTGCCCTGACCTCGGCTAGTGACCCAAATGATGCTATTCTGCTGTCTACCTTGGACTTTACCTGTGACCCCGTTTGGCATTCGCTCCTCGCCTCGCTGTACCAGCCACTAAGATCCACACCTGCCTCAGATACTCCCTGGGTTTGTGACCAGTTTCAGTCTCAATATCTCCACCAAAGCTCAACAGAGATAATCAGCAAACTTAAAGTCCCAATATACAAAGCAAGTTTAAATTTGCCATCTGCATCGGCACCAAGTCTTATTTTGAGGCTTTCTATGGCACCGCATCGGAGCACACCACTTAGTCAGCTTGCATGACAACTCCGGAACAGAGTGTGGTGCTCTGATTCGCTCTCCTTTACATATTTTCCCCATCTGCAAAGGAAAGCATGGAAGACAAGGTCACAACTAAGCACAGTATAAATGCTGCATGTGTATAGGTGTGCCGACGAGTCTTCTAAAACTTGCATTAAACTTGCCTTTGAAAATCTGGGGCAAATCTGGGGCTATCACTCAGGTATCATCTGGGTACCTGCTGCAACATTTAAGTGACATTTCTGCAGAGACTAATGGCCCATCGGATTAACACAGCAGGGGTCCCTGGCAGTCCCATTCAGTTTGAATGGGACTGCCAGGGGCCCCCACTGTTAATCCGATGGGCCATTAGTCTGTCTGCAGAAATGTTACTGGAATGTTGCAGCATGTACCCAGCATATACCCAGCATGTACCCAGCATGTACCTGGGTCCTGTTGGTGATTGCCCCAGGTTTGTTTTAGAATACTCGTCGGCACTACAGTACCAATCACAGCACAAGGGATTGCCTGTGGGGGCAAATCTGGGCTGGGTGTGTGATTGTTCTTTCATCACAGCCCCCAGGGATGGACTTACAAGGGTGGGGTTTGCAAACCAGTCAATTAGAACAGCACCAAATGGAATCATACCCAGCAATGGTTCCCCTAGCCAGCCGGATACCAGATAGGTGCCTCAGTGTCTGGGGAAGACAAAGCCTCTGTTCTTTGGACCAGCATTATCCAGACATGAAATCCACCAATGCCCACTCTCCTTTTGTCCCCTACTCTGCACCTCTCCCTTCTTCACTAGTGAGAACCCGGTTCCCTTGGTGTGCAGGCTGGACAAGTGTAGTCCTAACCTAGCACACAGGAAACAACCAAATACATGTTTACAGTTCCGGTACACAGGAATACATTGAATAAAAGTTCACACATACTGTACAGCAATATATAGTAAAACACAAGATTTTGGGCCATATGACCCACATCTGCAGAGGTGATCCATTCAGATGGATAGGGGCAATGGAAGGGCTTAACCTTTAATATGCTAGCTAATTTTCCCCTACCATCACAATGACTTTATTTGATCATTATTTTCAAGGAGTATCAATGCTGAGTGAATAATCACATACATACCCTCCACTGGACATGAAATCATAAAATACAAACAACAGAAAATAATAAGCATACATCAATAAACTTGTGTTGCAGCTCAACATTCGTACATAATAACTATTTTGGTATACTCTCTGTTGTAAGGTAAAGAAGGGTGGGTGGCCGTGTTGGTTCTTTCTTTCATGAGAATATGGATGATTCACAATCTCTGTTTTAAAGAACTCTTGTATATATTGTATACTGTATTCCACATTTCACCATTAGATTATAAGTCCCTATTGTGATCAGAGTATCTACACATAATCATATTGAACAGTTTCTATAAATCTAATGGGGTGATAAAATGGATAGATATAAAGTTACAAATTGAATTGGTTAAGAGAGATAGTGCTGGCATGGTCATATAAATAAAATGTAGTATATTCACTTAAACCACCCATAGGCATAGGCTCTCTGTGTTTATATGTGTGTGTGTGTGTGTGTGTGTGTGTTCCTTTTTAACAATAAACAGATAGATTCTGAATCTGTTTGTGGATTCTAAAAATAATGTCCGGATGGCAGTCAATAGCAAATTCGAAAACCCCCTGAAGAAGTGACGTCACAGTCAAGAAACGCGTAGGGTGGAGCTTAGCAACGTGGGCTCAGTGTGTCAGCAGATTAGAAGAGGTCTACAAGAAGGAGGATCGGCGCGCGAGTGACGTCATCACGGGTGGACTCTGCACGTGGAGGTGCAACCACGGATCAGAAGAACCATCCTCACTCCATCACGCCAAGGGTTGTCCCCCGCTCCATTCTTCCCATTCCTCACTGTCAGGCTGTGGACGGCACTTTGTATCCCACTTTTATTCTCTCATCACATGTGAGTGCATATTTTGGGTTTTTTATTGTTTTTGAATAAATTGTTATACTTGTACCGCCAATGGTTCTCCATGTCATTGCATAACGAGGGCTTACAACACTGGAGAGCCGTGGAGGAGGATCCAGTTGTGACGATTGGATCCCTGGTTTAAAGATACCTTTCAAGGACTGCTGACTTCCTTATTTTTGTAAGTAGTTAGCTTCGGGTTAGGGTCTGATATAGCTAAGGAGTGCTACACCATTTGTATGCTTTGTCTTCTGTCTTTTCTTTGAGACCGGCAGTAACCCAGATCTGAGGATTACAACTAGATGGCCAAGCAAGACCCAAAGATACCAATCATTGAATACTGACCACTACAATATTGCAAGTAGTTAGCAGGGGGTGAGGGTGGCCCACAGCGTTTTTTCTGTTTCTATTCAGCTGGGATTCATCTCACCATGCATAACTAGATTGCCTGCGTCATTCAGAGACTGTTGAGGTTATTTCAAAATGACATACCATCACCATTGGACTGGTATTGTATGCCAGGGCTTGCGCCTGGGACTTTTTTGCTCTTATCAACTGTATTATATATTGATCCTAGTGGAAGGATTTATTCACTATTGTTCCAAGGCTGCCATCCCAACATTGCTCATCATTGTAGGAGGTTGGGATTCTATAGACTAGTGTTTTATTATTTGATACACTCTTTATGATTGTACAGATTCACTTTATTATTTAGACTGTTTTTAAGATTGTTCATTATTCACATTATTAATAATTTTCACCGTGTCGTCACTGTAGACAGAGTTTAGTCACAAAGTTGTTATAGTAGTTGAGCGCTTTCACATGTGTTTGTTTCTAGCTCAAGGACATTATACCATGCTGAGTGAACAAGATAGAGAGAGGCACAGAATTCGATAACTCATATGCAGTGCATATTAATTAAAGTTGCAGACAAAGCAAAATCCTAGGTGTGTTTTTTTTAATACCTGTAGCATTTTTTTTTTTTAAATAACTCTGAATTACATGTTAATGTATTATAATGTAACAAGCATTTTTTGTTTCTATTGTAACCATTTACAAAATCACACCCACTTCATCTTCTGAAACAGGCTCTGGCACATTCCCTTTTGAGCCCTGCCCTCTCTCTAGCAGTGCACCAATTGTATCTAGTGACTTCCTGGTCACATGATTTTCCCCACAGAACTTTGCATCTTTGGTCCTCTTCTGCTGCACTGACGGCAATTTAGTGAACCCCTGAGCCGAACCTTCGCTAATCGATGATAGGACAACCGATCGATCGGCAACTTAGCTAATTACTTATCTTTGTGTAGATTGTATTGATGCACATACTAAAGGGGGGGGGGGCAAAAACTGCAGCTTGGACTGCTGCTTTAACATGGTGTCTAGGATATAAAAGTATAGCATTAAAATCAGTAATTTGTTGTTTACATTGTCATTCAACAAAATTAAATTTAACCTTTATCAAGTATTCAACAGATGCTCTTGATACCCATTAGATTCAGGCTCATATTAATTTAATGTACAAATGTATAAAATATTTATAAGAGATAATGCAATAGTTCTTTTAATTATGTTTATGTCTTTCTGCTCTATTTAAAATATTTATTACGCTATAAGGAGATATGTAAATTTAGTCAGGCTCAAGAAAAAAATTGTGAGAACTTTGTAATCATAGAATTTAAAATGTCAGCTTTAATTTCTTAAATTATTTGTGTCTAATTAAATCATATTGTTAGAAATTAATTCGAACTGTCTCACATATCATCTTTTTAAGTATAAATGCCAGCAAGATTATCTATGTCAAAATAAAATTGGATAGTAATAATGTGTTATGTTTATTACAATATTTTTTAAAGTAAAAATGTTGAAACTGACATTGTCAATAACATTCAACTGTTTCAAACAGCTTGCTATACTTTATTGAATTTATTATCCTTTATTATGATACTGCATTACTAATATAACAAAAATAAATTGTTATTATTTATAAATTGTTATTATTTGTATTGTGTTACAGTACTGTACAATATGTTACTGTATATATAGTATTTGATAGGGTTTTTAATTGATAGTAATTACTACATGTCTATATTTAATCATGTCTATATTTTTGAGTTCTTGGATGCAGCTGATTCATCATGCAAAATATAAAAATATGTGCATTGGGTATCCTAATAACACACAAGATTGATTAATTAAGTATATATTATGATGCCCTCATCACGCTGAAGTCTCTTTTAGTCCCTGTTTAAGGCAGGAAACATAGTACAGTATTTCTCTATGTGGGTTTTATTTACAGGGATAAATAATAAACTAACAGGCCCAGTCAAAACAAAATCATAAAATAAACTCCTACTCCTTTTAGGAGACTAACTACACATTCAGATTCAACCCTTACTAACTGGATGGACAGCTAAGCTGGGCACTATCCCAAACAGGTACTATTATAGCTGAAGATATAAAGTCTCTGAACACAGCAATAAAGGGTTTCACTTATCTGTTACTCCAGGGTTTGGAGCAGACATCCCTGCTTCAGCATGATTTCGAATCCTTCCTTCCTATGGGAGCTTGGCCCCACAAGTGCTCAGAGAAACTCTCATCTGTAAGTCCAATCTTAAGGACAAGACATTCCCACTTCAGCACGGTCTCGCGTCCTTCCTTCCATGGGGAGCTCGGCCCCACGAGAGCTCAGATAATCTCTCCTCTGTAAGTCCATGTTAAGGACAGGACATCCCTGCTTCAGCACGATCTCTCATCGTTTCTTCTTCCTGGCATTAACAACCAAGGCAGTCCCATCAGGTTCCACGACCACCATCCAGCGGGCCTAGGAGGCTGTGCCAGCTTCAACAGCTGGGGAGAACTCTTCTCTGTCCCCTTCTCTGGGACAGCAGTCTCTCTCATTGGCAGCTCTCTGTGTCTGCCTTAAAACACTTCCTTGTATGGGGGGCGTGTCCAGGACGCCAACGAGGATGGTCGTGTGAGAGGAGAGCTCCACCGACCCTGGCGAATAAACTTACCTAAAAGCGCCTCCCCCCCCCAATTTTTGGCCCCAAAAGCGTTTACTCTAACGAACCAAATAAGCAGGCATGGCTAGCAAACAAAAAGCGCAGCCCGCTCAAGGGGTAAAAAGGTTTTTCTCCCCGCCGCAAAAGAGCACAGAAACAGCTCCGAAAATCCAAGATGGCGCCGGAACAACAAGCGCACGCGGCTCAAAACAGCAGGCCGCAGACCGAGACCGGGGAGAGATAATACATAGCCCAGAAGCAACCCTCACCAGGGAATACATGCAGGAGCTGATGACATCCATGCTGGACAAACTGCATGTCTCAATCCAAAATGACCTGAAAGCAGCCGTAACGGAGCTTAGTGAAAACACAAAAAAACTGCGCTCATATATGGAATTGATAAATAAAAGTGAAGTGACTCAAAACATAATAAAGTGAATACAACCTTGTAAAGATGAGGTTTGATGCAGCTGTTCAAAATAGAGGGCTCAGCACTCCAAGCTAGTACAGAAAAAAGAAGGGAACAGCGCAAAGAAAAACCTCATAGTGTATTAAATTCAAAAAATCAATTTATAATTAAAAGGTGAGTATTGCACGTACATCAAATATAAAATCACACAGCATGACATGTTTGGGACATGTTACCCATCTGTAGACAGCCGATAACTCTCGCAATGCAGAACTTGCAGGTCTTTTCCTCTCACAGCAGTGGTAGAGGTTCGCGTGGTTAAGCTTGGCTGCAGATCACTCAGCTGTTGCAGAGGCACGCCTGGATCACTCAGCTGTTGCAGAGGCACGCCTGGATCACTCAGCTGTTGCAGAGGCACGCCTGGATCAGCTTACTGGTGGGGATCCCTCCTAGTACCTGGCAATGTCACTGCAGACTTGGCGGAGCTCCTTCGCTTCCTGACACGTGCACGTGCACAGTGGCGTCTGACGTCATCAGCTGGCGTCCGGTAGTGTCTCAGTGTCTTAGTTCCTTCTCGTTAGATGGCGCCAAAACCGGCGAAAAGGCACAGAGGGAAAACAGCTCCCCAGCAAATAGTGTGATAGAAAAAGTGTGAGTACAATTCCTAAAATTTGTTGTTTGTTTATATAAATTTTATGCACGATCGACACTATGGTCTGCCTTTCTTTTGCATGTCTCTGATCCACTCACATCTACTGACGTCTGAGCTGAGGTGCTGATTTCTTATGCTGTAAACCTGGGCTGTTGTTCCTGAAGATCCTGACACCTTTCTACCTGCTGTGTAGATCAATGCTTTTTACCTTCTGACCTGCTGTAAGTAGGCATTGCTATAGAGCCAAGACATACATGTTTTATCCAGATTGAAAAGAACTTATTACACTATTGTATGCATTTATTTTTTATTTTTTATGGTGTATCCCTGCTATCTTTGCTCCCTTCCCATCCCGGACAAGCTACTATTGAAAGGAATATGTACACATTCCTGGAAGGTTGAGAATTTGATCAGTGATCACCTTGACACATTTGTTTTGAATTTTAATTTTGTGCACTATTTTATCACAGATTGGGTGTGGTTAGCGCCGGTAACAAATCACTTTAAGTTCACTAAGTATAGTAAATACCCAGACTCATAACACTCACCTAGTCAGGGAAGTATTAACGGGTGGTGTACAAAAGAAGCACTCCTAAATGGCTAATCCGTGAAGTTTCACGGACAGAGATCCTTAAAAGGGAAAGTATTTGGGAATCAGCCTCAGGAACTTCCATATGTACCACGAACAAAGAAAACATTTATAAAATACTGTTTCGCTGGTATCTCACCCCAGTCAGAATAAATCAAATCTACCCTCTGGCCTCCGATCTATGCTGGAGAGGCTGCGGAGAAAAGGGAGACATGGCCCATATATGGTGGTTATGCCCAGAAATTCAGAAATATTGTGAAACCATACAGTCAATAATTAAAGAGGTCACAGACCTCACAATACCTATTGATCCGTTGACCTATTTATTGGCCAGGCCAATAGAGAAAATTGACCGGCCAACAAGAAAATTAATCTCCTTCATACTCACGGCGGCTAGGTGTGCGGTTGCTGCTGGTGGAAGAAGGTGTCTCCCCCCCCCCCCAAGCAAACAGTTAAGAAAAGAATACAGGAAGTAATGTTGATGGAGAAACTATCAGCCTTCTTGAAAAGGACAACAACAACCACATATAAGATATGGGAGCCATGGCTGACTCGAACAGTAGACTAAAATGGCCCTTACCAACAGAGGAGATATGGGTTGAACCCCCCCATCCCCCCCACGGGAAACTGAGGAAGACGGAACCCCACTCCCACCCCCCTCCCATTCCTCCCTCTCTATTCCCCCCCCCTCTTACTTTCTGTTTCTACCCCATCTTGCAACAGAGGGATGGAATGGGAAAAAAAAAGAGAAGAAGAAAACCCTGTATTAGGCTAAGATATATGTGTGAAAATGTAAACTGTATTAATGCCTAATAAAAAAAATTTGGGGAAAAAAACACTTCCTTGTTCAATCAACAGTTCAGTCTGCTCAATTAGTTTGCAGCTGCTGCTGAATTCTCTAGGGAGATTAACTCACTGTACATTGGAAAGTCCGATAGCTGCTCTATTCCAGCATCTAGAGGACACTAGTGGTATCACAATGTTTAAACACATCTTTAATCCTTTAATTGTTAAAGCATTATTTTCACTAAACTCGTGTATCTGTAGAAAAAAATAAAAGATTGATTATTTTCCTTAACAGTATGAGTTGAGATGGGCAACTCTCAACTGAGTTCGATATATATATATATTTTTTAAGTTGCTGTTTCACCAAACAAAACAGTGCTAAAAGAATTGTGAAACAGTCATAGGGGGTCTATAGTGGTTTCAAATTTGTCATTGCCAACTCAAACGTTTTGGCATGTTCAGAATGTGTGATATGAAATTTGTGGCAAAACGGTATTTTCTATTGCAAAACCTTTGTTCTATATCACATCTGAAAAAAGGCAACATCGTTACATTTAACACCCAATCCGTGCAGTTTGTTTTTTTGGTTACTTCGCGGACAGAAATGCTTTCATGAGACAACACATTATACACACTATACAAAGCAGCTACAGTAGAGGCAACTCTTATTCGAACAAAAACCAGTGGCAATTCCCCAAAAAACCCAGAAACACGCAGGTACATTCTGAATACATTCCTTAAACTTTCCTTAAACTAGCCCCAGCATTTCTGCATTGATTAATGGCCTATCAGATTAACAGCGGGGGTCCCTGGCAGTCCCATTCAAACTGAATAAGACTGCCAGGGATCCCTGCTGTGTTAATCCTATGGGTCGTTAGTCAATGCAGAAATGCCTTAAACGTGCCTCAAACTAGCCCAGAACATACCCAGCACATACCCAGCACATACCCAGCACATACCCAGCACATACCCAGAATGTAACCCGGCTAGTTTACAGCAAATGTTAGAATAAACGTTGCCTCTACTGTATTTGCACTTTTGTGTGTCGGGGGTGGGAATCAGGGAGAAACAGACTGGGCTATGTGTTGGGATGCTTTTGCGAGTAATGTGCATTAGTATTGATTTCTGAGTGAACTGTCTTCTGTTATTATATTTTCATTTCATATTTACTTGTCTTGTCAGTGTGAAAGTTTTGTATGTGTCTTTATTTCTGATCTCTGTTTTGTGTGTGTTTGAGAAAGTGAGTGACATGGAGGGAAGAAGTTGATGTGGGAGCCAGTGGAGTATATGTGCGAGTCAGAGCGTGGACATGGGAGTGAGGGGAGTGGACATGGGAGTGAGGGAGTGGACATGACATGAGTTGGAAAGACAAGAGTTGGAGTGACAGGAATTAGAGTGACGGGAGTTGATGTTTCCGGGGAGTGGACGTGTGGGGAGTGCAGGTGTGGGGGAGATAAAGAGGATTGTTAGTGTTGAGGTAGGAGAGTTTAGTAGGGGCTCCAGGGATCAGGGGCAGAAATTGGATTCTGGGAGGAGTGGACAGGGAGTGAGGGAATGTAGGAGGACGCGCACAGAGGTATGCAAGGGAGACTTGTTGTGGTGAAACATTTGAAAACAACAAACTCCTATCCCTTTTAAGGGCTAACTTACTTCTTGAACCCTGACTACACCTGGAAGGAAAAAACCCTATTTCAATGACCATATTACACTTTATTTGTGATAGGCAAATTAGGTTTACCTGCTTCAGCACGGTCTCTCTCTCTCCTCTTGGAATCGGGGAAAAGAGTCCATCTGTGGTTTTGTAAGTTTCAGTGCAGTGTAGATTTCCTGCCTGGGTGTGTATCCCTTTAACTCTGTCTCTGCTGCATGAGATTCTTTGGTCAGGCTGTTTGTAGGCAAAAAGCACAAAAAAAATTCACAGGCAATCTCCGGGTCCCTTTTAACTTCAAGGACCCCCTCTCATCGCACTTCTGACACCATATGTACTGCTGTGGCACATCTGAGTCTAACACATTGCCGGTTTTTCCCTGGCTTGTTCCTGGAATGCGACGCACTTCACCTGGAGCATGCCGCATTCATTTTGCGTTCTCAGCCACGGGTCATGTGCGGTTGACGCGTGGTTGATGCGTTTATTGAGAATGGTTCGGATTTAATAGGTTGAAATTCTTCGCGTGTCCGCCAGATGGCAGATATTCATGAATTGTAATGCGCATGCACTTCAGTAATGTGCCGACTTGCAGGTGTTTCGTTTAAAAAAGATACCACAGTGTGCTATTGTAACTTGGCCTTGAGACTGAAGGAAGAGGTTGCAAAAATTTATCAATTTAGGCTTTTCATATTAAAGAAAGACAAAGACCAGTTTCGGTTACAGTATTCTCCAGAGACCCGCCACCCGCCATGTGTGTTCAAGTGCAACCCGTTTTCCAAAAACCCGACAGAAGTTATGCGTATTTGATATGGGCCGCGATTAATGCAACAGATGATAAGATGGCAACAGTTGTTCAAATTTATCAGTATTTTATCGAAAACTATGATATTTACAAATTTTCCCCAGCTCCTCATACGTGGAAGCGTGCAATAAGGAAAAGGTTATGTAGCGATCCCTGTTTTTATCGTATTGAGCCACAATTTGTTGGAGGGTATTGGTGTGTATCACCGGCTTTTTCCTGTATCTATGATCATGCAGACGGCAAAAGGCAAAGGGTCATGTTAAAACCAACTAAGAAACGATAGTCGCTGCCAAGCAATGCACCAGCACCGGCTTCCAATAACGGTCCCACCGTCAGTGACAACCCTGAGCCTGAGCCGGATTTCGCGTGCAGTTTCGATCAAGCTTGCATGTACCTAAGCATTTCCAGCCTTAACAGCTGACTACAGGTGTACTAGTCCCGCTGCAAACTATCGAAGTGGATGATCAAGAACGCTGGACTGGCAGTGGACCGGCACCAGCGCCAGCTGAATGGGAAATTCTATGGTGAGTATTGTTTCCGTATTATTTTCTGTGTTTTTTTTATTTTGACAATACAGTATCAATATCGGTGCGATTCAAAAGTCAAGCGATTCTCCTGTAAGAAATATTATTGGCTGAGTGGCTTCTACAGTACTGTACTGCAGATACTGAACAATTGGTGGAACGCTAGGCGCATGCGCATTGGAACCTTCTTGAAACGCATACAGTATGCGTGTCATTAAATAGACGGTAGGCGCATGTGAACAGGAGACGCCCCCCGAGAAAATTATTGGTGGTACTGGCTGGGAACTTCTTTAGACCATTACAGTAAAACTTTTCTTTTTGTTTCTCCTCAGAAAAGAAAACAGCTACTGGAGGGATTTCGATGGATAATATCGCTTTGTGTAAAAATGCCTGCACATTGCTGAATCAGATTTAAAAACCCACGTACCGGAGTATACAGTTTAGTGGCTGGTGTACACTATGCTGATGTTTTCCAGCCGTACGGTATACAATATTTTTTATAAAAAGTATACTGTGTAATAAACCCGAAAAAAATAAAAACTATGCATTTATTCTTCATGTATTACAGTACTGTACATACAGTATGTGTCTTCTATACAGTGCCAGTACATACAGTACAGTACTGTATGTGTTTTCTATTTTTTTTAAGACTCTTGTACTGAGCATGCCTACAGTATACAGTGCAGTGTGCCTGGACAGAAATGTACATTCTTGAAACACTGTATTTTGTTACAGTAGCAAAGGAGCCAATGGAACAATGTAAAACAAATCAACATGTTCTTTTATTGGTGGAGTAAGTACAAAAACATTTATTTACAAATACTGTACAATGTAGAAACATTTTAAGTGCACAGCAATTCAAAACATCAACAGGTGTATGGTTTACTGCTACAGTTGTGAAAACATTTATGTATAGAAAGTAAAAACATTTACAGTCAGTCAGTGTGGTTTACAGTCACATGTTTTAAAAACAAATTCGTTATTCATAAAATATACAAAACGCAACATCTCCTTTATCAAAGAACGGCAAGTCAAAAAATATACAGTGGGATGGTGTGCAAAACAGTCTGCCCCAGTACAGTCTTCGAGTGCAGCAGACAGGCCCGGTTTTCAGGACAACCTTGAAAACCGTGCCTGTGTGCGACCCTCAGGGACTGGAATTGTGCAGGTCCTGTGTGTGTGTACAGCAAGTTAAAACATTTCTGTATACATACAAGTTAAAAAACACACAACAACATCTTCTTTATTTATGTACAGCAGGTCAAAATATGTACGATACAGTTCAGCACAACAGTATGGTCTTACAGTTCCCATGATTAAACCAGAAAGTCCACCACATTGTCCGTCCATGGCCGATTCCTCGCATGGCGCAAAACGCCATTAATGCAGTCTCGAATGCCTTTCATTACAGGATCTGTTATTGGATAAAAGCGCCGCATTTCATCCAGAATGTTCTTTCTTAAATTGGCAGGAAGTGCCTTTTTTACACGATTTCCTTCGTAGTTCACTTTGAAGGCCCAGTCGCAGTACAACGAGTAGGGAACATGGTGCTTAAAAAGTAACAAGGCATACTTGTGGGGTGCACCAGCACTCATCACCCTATACTTCTCCCTCAGCGTCAATGGCAGATCGCACAGGGTGATGTCGGGCACCATATCGATGCGAGCGAATGTAGGTCTTCTGCGAGCGGGTGTGCTTGAGGCGACGGGCGATGGTAGGTTGTCTGGGAGCAAGCTTTCCTCCGGTCTTGGTCACCGTGTTGTCTCCTGGCGTGGTCTTGACGGGGTTGTCATGTCCTCCTCAACGGCATACATGTACACTACATCTTCTGGTGGAGGGGGTGCGCTTGGTGATGGAAGGGGGTCGACGCTCCCATTCATCACATCCATGTCACCCCCCTGCTCTGGCGTCGGGGAAACAGGGGCATTAACACTGAGCAAACGATGTAAACCCGCTATGTCAGCCTCTATCTTCTCCATCCGTCGATCCATCCGTTGATCCATATCTAGCATCCGTTGATCCATATGTATCATCTGTTGATCCATATGTAGCATCCGTTGCTCCACATTTAACATGAATTCTAGAAGCAGATCTATCTTTGCTAGCACAATAGAGTTCCCGGGGAGATCTACACTTATCCCATTCAGCATCTGGTCTAACGAGCTGCTTCTTGTGCATGGCGTGTGGACATCTGGGTGGATTGGTGCAACGGAGGATGAGATGGGGGTTCCATGGAGGGAAGTGGCAGCGACATCGAAGAAGGGTGGAGGAGTGACCTGTGGATATCCGGTAGAGGAGAAGTGGCAGCGTCGTCGAAGAGGGATGGAGAAAGTGACCTTTGGATTTCCGGGCGAGAAGCAGAGTTGTCTAAGAGCAAAGGAGAAAGTGACCCGTGGATTTCAGAGGCGGCAGCGTCGTCGGATAGAACCGGAGAAGATGGCCTGTGGTTTTCCGGGAGGGTGGCGACAGCATCGAGGACGAGGGGTGAAGAAGACGGGCTGAAGATTTTCTGGACAGTGGCGGCAGAGTCGTTGAAGCGTATGTGAGGAAGGGGTCCGCGGATTCGATGGGTTTGCTGCCAATCGTTTTGCGTCGAGAGTACATCACCGTATATCTTCTTGACATAATAAGGCTGACATCTATGAAAACCCTTAGCCTTTGGGGTCAGCAGAAGGTTTTCTTTATTGGCCTTAGCCTGTCGCTTTTGCCTTGGCGTGGAAACGGCAACCGTCTTTCGCTTTTCTGCATGACAGGCACGGCAGAGGCGAGTGGGTTCCTGCGTCCGTAAAATCGGTGTTGCTCCATGGAAGCAGGTGGCACAATGCAGTATCTGGACAAGGGCAAGTTCAGATAAAGATCATCGAGTGGTGGGCTATGCAAAGTGTGTAACCTTTTATGCATGGCGGCGAGGTACAGGTGCTGAAAGTGGGCGTACTCTAATGTGAGTCATTACCGTATAAATACACCATCCATTTTGTGGATTGACTGCACATTGAATACACATCGACTAAACATCGAATATACATTCTTGTGTTTGTATTTTTTCTACTCGCAGCAATGGTTGTTAAAAAGATTTCCAAGGATCTCAGCATGCGAATTAAGGAGATGTACACGAGCGGACACCGAATTGCTGCTATCCAACGCTGGTTAGCTACTTCTGGCCTCGTTGTGCCAGCAACCACCGTGAGCTATCATGCACACGGAAAAAACAGAGAACGTAAAAGGGCACCAAGGGTAACTAACGTGTAAGTATATTTATAAAACTTTAAAAAAAAATTATATCCAAAAATGTACTGTACATCTACAGTACTGTATCTAATATTTTTATTATTTCTGTAGATTTATATTACAACAGTATATATATATATTGTATTTTTATATTACAACAGTGTATATATTTTGTATATTTATATTTTTATTACAACAGTATATATATTTTGTATATTTATATTACAACAGTATAAATATGTTGTATATTTATATTACAACAGTATACAGTATATATATTTTGTATATTTATATTACAACAGTATATATATTTTGTATATTTATATTTCAACAGTATATATATTTTGTATATTTAGATTTATATTACAACAGTATATATATTTTGTATATTTATATTACAACAGTATATATATTTTGTATATTTATATTTCAACAGTTTTATATTGCTGCATATTAATAGAACAATATATTGTATCCTCTTGATCTACTGTCTCTAATATTTTCACTTACCGGAATGTTTTTCTTTACATTGTAGAAAGACAGCTCTTCTGGTCGACAAATAAGTGAGGAGAATGATGAGAGGAGTGCATTAAGGGTCAAATACACTCTGCAGGAAAATCACAATCTCGCTGTATCCGAGACCAGCATAAAGAAGATGAGACGCAGCATTGGATGGAAATATGTATAAGATTAGTGTAAGATTAGTACTGGACAGTGCAGGAGGTAAAAGTGTTGTTTAGGAAACTCTACTGTACCGCTAAAATTATTTACTCCTTGTCATTACAGAGCGTACCCCATGATAAGGGACGCAAACAAAATCAAAAGAGTGGTCCAGGCCCTGGCATGGATTGGCAGTGGGGAAACTTTCCAGGATTGCATCTTCACTGACGAGTCTACTGTTTCGCTGGAGAGATTTGCATTCCACAAAAAAGGCCGCATATCTTTGAAGCCGCGACCAAAACACCCCGTGAAGCTGCATGTGTGGGGTGCCATCTCTAGGCGTGGACCAGGATGCATTGTCATCTTTGAAGGTAAAATACAGTAGCGACATCTTTTATTCGAGTAAATGCCGGCGGCATGCCGGGATCTACCCCAGCTGCCGCCAGTCAGAAACGCGCGCCGCCGCGTTTCCCCCACGCACCCCCCCTCCACATCGCGCGCAATTACCCCCCCAAAGACACCCCGAACCCGGCTTCTACTCTGCCCCTCTGCTTCCCCGCACCCCCGCTTACCTAGATTTGAACTCCAGGGGTGTCGGGGAAGCCTGGGGAAGCCGGGGAAGACGGGGAAGCCGGGCGCGCTTGTGACCGTGACGTCACAGTGCGCCGCCACGCGCCGCGGCTACCCGCTTCCCAGCCTCATTCAGCCAGCGGCATTTGCTCGAATAAGAGCTGCCGCTGCTGTATATCAAACATAATGTAGCCTTATGCACTGTACTTTACTAGTGTAGCCTTACTGTATGCACGGTACTGTACTATTGTGCAGTTTTTTGAGCACTTTTCTTTTCTTGCTGTAGGAATCATGAATAAAGCTTTCTTCCAAGACAACATTGTCCCTGAGATCATCACACGCGAGTTCCCGAATGGTCACCGCTTCTACCAGGACAACGATCCGAAGCACACTGCGTCAACAGCGCATATCCTTGAGCGCGGTATCAACTGGGTGAAGACGCCAGCGGAGTAAGTGCGGTAACCGTGTCTCATTTTTTCCCCACTGTTTTTACTGTGTACTGTACTGTATCTCTTAAACTAATTGTCCTTTTTTTCCAATGACAGATCGCCAGACTTCAATCCAATCGAAATGGTCTGGCATCAGCTGAAGGACCATATCCGGAAAGTGGCGAAACCCTCCAAAAAGGACGAGTTGTTGAAAGGCATAATGAGTTTTTGGAACAATGTACTCCCTGTGGAACGCTGCAATAAAAATATAGACCATATTGCCACTGTGTTGCCCATTGTCATCGCGCGTAATGATCAAGCATCAGGAAAGTAGTACTGTGCTGTAGTATTGTAAGTACAGTATGATACAGGTAAGTATGGCACAGATTTTTTCTTTCCCAATTGTCAGAGTATACAGTAGTTACACTTTTTTCTTTACAGAGAGAGCAGCACCAGCCATCAGGTTACAGTACATAGTATTTAACAGTAGTCAGAGTATACAGTAGTTCCAGTATAGACTAGTTTGACAGTACTACAGTAACTGCCTTCTAACTGCTCAATTTTTTTCTTTCCAGAGAAAGCAGCACCAGCCATGTACAGTAGTGCTACACATCACACAATGCCATAATACAGTACGCACATAACTGCACTAATGTTTTTTTTTCTTGTCGTTTCAGGAAAAAGGGTGGCCTGGGGGGAGGTGGGGTTTGGTGTCCTGTCTAATCTGTTTGTACAGTAAAAATGTACAGTATATAAACAGCAGTAATGATGTACACAAAACCTATCCTCTCTCAATGAACTACTGTACTGTACACAGAATGAGGAACAAGATAAAGACGGAAAAAATAATATATATATATATATATATATATATATATATATATATATATATATTATACATTACAGTATATATTATTAAATATTATTCTTATAAATGTGCATTAATCATGTTTCCCTATGTTTTACAAATGTTTTCTAAATGTTTATCCAATTTCAATCTGCCAAAAGAACTTAATAAAGACTGCATTATGTATTATTCATGATTATTTTTATATTTGTATTTTTTGGTTCCTGATAAAATAAAATAAATATTTATTCACATTCCTGCTAGTCATAATCATTGACAAAAACCACAACCCCCCCCCCACCCTTACAGTACACCAATGAATAAGAATGAATAACAAAACAACATGAATCAGTTAATGGTTTTTTTAACTCTCAATTCTCACAATGCTGTGCAAATCGGATTTACATATCAAAATCGAGAAGGGATTTTCCAAAGCATTACCGTAAACAAAGCCTCAAAGGGTTGGGGGGTGGGGGGTGATTACACGCAGGCGGACTGAGGCTTTGTAGCTCGGCTATGGACGGATTAAGAACACAATGGCAATATTCAGAAAATTAACAACTCTGTGGAGAGAGGGGTTTGGGTGACTCATGCGCAGTTAGCATCAAGCTCCCATCTCTAAAAGGATTAGAGTACACGCAGGTGCAGTGAGGCGGTTGATGCTCGGCTAGGGACGGATTAAAAACACAATGACTAACTAACTTCAGAAAATGAATGACTCTGTGGAGGTGTCTGTCGATAAGAGTTTGTGTGTGCGTGGGGGAGGGATGAAGGATTAGTTGTGCAGCAGTTCAAAGAAATAACATACTGTACTGTAAAGTACAGTAATTTCAAAAGGGAGTTCATCATAATACTGTATTTTGATCCCTACACCCCCAAAATACAGTACATAAAAAGCACACAAATCAACCATGTGCATGCAAACGCACAGATTTAATATCGTAATATCAAGATTGTTTTTGCAGGCGTGTGGATAAAATAACAGTTAAAAAATCATAATTAAAAAACTTTTGGGGGGCACTCAAGCAAGCAGTGGTGGGTGAAGTTACTGGCCCATGAGCAGGAGTAAACTAGCTCCCATCCGAAAGAGGATTACTCACAGGCGCACAAAGAGGTGATGCTCTGTGCAAATCAAATTCGAGAAGGGATTTTCCAAAGCATTGCCGTAAACAAAGCCTCAAAATTCCCAACTCAAAGAGAATTACACGCAGGCACAGTGAGGCTTTGTAGCTCGGCTATGGTCGGATTCAGAACACAATGGCAAGATTCAGTAAATTAACGACTCTGTGGAGAGGGGGGGGTTGGGTGACTCATGCGCAGTAAGCAGCTCCCATCTCAAAAAGGATTTCACACAGGCGCAGTGAGGCTTTGTAGCTCGGCTATGGACGGATTAAAAACACAATGCAATATTCAGAAAATTAACGACTTTGTGGAGAGAGGGGGTTAGGTGACTCATGCGCAGTAAGCAGCAAGCTCCCATCTCTAAAAGGATTAGGGTACACACAGGTGCAGTGAGGCGGTTGATGCTCGTCGAGGGATGGATTAAAAACACAATGATTAACTAACTTCAGAAAATGAATGACTATGGAGGTGTCTGTCGATAAGAGTTTGTGTGTGCGTGGGGGAGGGATGAAGGATTAGTTTTGCAGCAATTCAAAGAAATAACATACTGTACTGTAGAGTACAGTAATTTCAAAATGCAGTTCATCATAATACTGTAATTTGATCACTACACCCCCCAAATACAGTACATAAAAAGAACACGAATCAACCATGTGCAGGCAAACGCACAGATTTAATATCATAATATCAAGATTGTTTTTGCAGGCTTGTGGATAAAATAACAGTTAAAAAATCATAATTAAAAAACTTTTGGGGGGCACTCAAGCAAGCAGTGGTGGGTGAAGTTACAGGCCCATGAGCAGGAGTAAACTAGCTCCCATCCGAAAGAGGATTACACACAGGCGCACAGAGAGGTGATGCTCTGTGCAAATCAAATTCGAGAAGGGATTTTCCAAAGCATTGCCGTAAACAAAGCCTCAAAATTCCCATCTCAAAGAGAATTACACGCAGGCGCAGTGAGGCTTTGTAGCTTGGCTATGGACGGATTCAGAACACAATGGCAAGATTCAGTAAATTAACGACTCTGTGGAGAGGGGGGGTTGGGTGACTCATGCGCAGTAAGCAGCTCCCATCTCTAAAAGGATTATATGCAGGCGCAGTGAGGCTTTGTAGCTTGGCTATGGACGGTTTAAGAACACAATGGAAAAATTCAGAAAATTAACGACTCTGTGGAATTTCAAATCCTTGAGCTACCGTTCATGGGGGAGGGGGATACAGGGTACAGCTGCATGAAGTTCAAAGCTAAAGACATACTTTAATTTCAAAAGGCAGTTCATCATAATAATACACCCCCAAATACAGTACGTAAAAAGCACTCAAATGAACCATGTGCTGTCAAACGCACAGGGTCGCAGTCAAAAGATACAGCACAGATTGAATATCATAATACAGTAAGATGGTTTTTGCAGGCTTGTGGAGAAAAAAAAATGACAAAAATTTTTTTTTTTAATTTTTTTTTTAAATTTTTTTTTTTTTGGTCCCTCACTCAGGCAAGCAAGCAGTGGTGGGCAAAGTTACAGGCTCATGCACAGTAAATTCCTGCTGTCAAGCAGGAATGTGATTGAAACCAGGCACACGTTCAAAGGAATGGTGTGGGAGAGATGTACTGCATTGCGCAGAAGATAAGAATTTGAAATACCCTGAAGTGCAGTTAATTATCCTGAGCGAGGGGAGAGCGCTGTATATGCCAAAATGTGACACTGTTACAGTACTGTACACGCCTATAAGTTTCAACAATTTTCAAATGAGACATACTGTACAGCAGCACAGCACTGCAAATGCATGTATACTTTAAATATGCAAATGTACAATTACTGCGCGCGCACACACAGACTGTGTACTGACATAGGTTGAACCGCGAAGGTATTAGACTTCCAAGACAACAGCTCGCAAACGCCCCCCTGAATTTTTACACGGCATTGCAGTATTGCAGACAGCGAAAATAAAATGCTAATATCACGAGCGCGAAAATAACGCAGTTCACTCAGGGCGAAAACGACAAAAAAACGCACCTAACCGGGATAATCTGAGAGCCGCGGATCTAGCTGATTTAGACTCAGATTGGCCGCCACTGTAGGAGGACGCACCCAGAGGTATGCAAGGGTGACTTGTTGTGGTGAAATTAAATAAGGCTTTTATTGCGCCTGTTTCCTTAACCATCCAAACAAAGGGGTCAAACAAAGCTTCTATTCACTTGGGATTATTTCTAGTGAAACCTATGCAGTCCACAACTCCCTTTAGATAAGCATGTCTCACAGCCCCAAACACATATCATGAAATGAGCAGATATAAAAAGTCTTATAAAGGAAAGGCTTATCTGTTCCTTGTAGTTGGAGGGAAAGTCTTCTCTGTTCCTGGGTTGCTACCTTTTCCTCAGATTTGTCAGCATTCGGGTTTAGAAGTTTCCCCTGTGTCTTGCAAGCAGCTCTGCTACCGTATTTCTTCTGGCAGGCTCAAGACATCTGTCCCCATGGTCAGTCCCACAAGTTGTGAGACTCAGGCACAATCTCCCTTCCTGTGTCAAAGGGAGGTTTTTCTAAGGAACCTAATCAGCCAGGTGGTGTTGGTTAATTGACTACCAGCAGTTAACCACCACACTGCTGGATTAGAGGCACATTTCCTGAACAGGGATAACTCCCCTGTTACAGGGAAAGTTACCAGCAGACCTCTGAGGCTACAGAGGTCGATGCACTGGATGCTGTGGTGCCTCCAACAGACAAGCAGCATGTTGAAGGGACGCAGAATGTGCACTTCTCATCTATGGAGTCCAATCAGATCAGGTGGTGTATTGTTTTGACCACCTGTTTGATTGATTAGCAGGTGAGAACACCAATAACAAGTACATAGTCCCAATCATGAATAACATGTGTAGCCAGATCCCCTCTGGTTCCCCGGTTCCTTGTCTCACTCTCCCTTATCTCCACCAGAGTGGGGTCTGCTGCAGGGGTGAGTGTGTTGCCGGGGGCTCCCGGTGGCATCTGCTACAGGGTGCCGCCATCTTGCAGGAGCTCGTGAATGCGCAGTGTAGTCGCGCATGCGTAGTACAATGATAGGAGTGTCGGTGGCCATGTCAAGGTTGGCGCGATGTCGCACATGCAGAACGCACGCGGTATCCATTTCAGAAGTGCAGGGCCTCCCAAAGTTAGCACAGGTGCAGATAGTGCTAGCGGCAGCCATTACACACTCGCGCATGCGCAGTGCAGATCGTGATTGCGCCCCCAATGTTAAAGAGAGCCATAGAGGACTACAGCCCCCAGAGTGCTTAGGGACAGGTAGGTCACCTGACGCAAGGGAGCCAATAGGGCTTGCAGGATTCCCAGAGAGGAGAGATACATTGTTGTGTGATGAGTCAGGAAGTCAGTAGGAGCTGGGACACAGAGAGGGGAGGGTATGTTTGTGCAGGGAGGCAAGTAGCCCCCTGCACTAGGCCAGAAGTCTCCCCCAGGCCCCAGCTAGGCCCTACTCACCTCAGCTTGTGGTTGCTTCAGGGACTTACTTCCCTTAGGATAGGGACAGGGTCCTGTAGAACCTATACAAGTGAGTGTCCAGCCAGGAAGCATGGATATCCTGGCCACGGTTGTTAAGGTGAATCCTCCTCTGCTGTGTCAGAAGCAGAGATATTCTGAGGTGAATCACTCCATGCGGGAGCCATTAACGCAGAGGCGGATCACGACGGGGGATCACCCTTCTGGATCAAGGGATCGCAAGTACAGCTCATCTGCGCATCGGGTGTGGACAGACCCAGCAGGTACCTGCATCATACACCCAGTGCACCAACCTCATCTCAACTTAGTGGGCAGTGGTGTTCCACACTTGGGTGGGAAGGGGAATCTTGGGACACTTGGGACTCTGGGATATATGGTGTGGGATTACAGTTTATGAGGTCCAGTGTTACAGGAGTGACACTATTGAGATGTATTGATGTTATGGTTATGTGTCCTGAGTTATCATTTACATATAGTAAATTGTTTTATATATAACCTGGTGTATTGGTTATTATATGTGGGTCCTGTGTTAGGGGTCATTCTACCCTTAGAACCCTACACAGGTGGAGACACTGTATATATGAGTATTGTTCCAGAGGATACACCCCAGGCTGTCACTGGTGGAGGTTCAGGCCTCCGGTGAACCTGACAGGTAATAGCACCACACCTAGTAATACTTATAGATTCCCCTCTCATGCACTCTATCTGTGATTAGGGGGGCGGGGGGGAAACTGTGTTACACATGTATTATACAAAGAAATGTAAACATTTACATTTAACGTTTTCACACTCCCCTTTATATGTCAAATACATGCATCCTATAACTCAGGGATGGTGACAAATATTGAAACACTTCAGAGAAATGGAACAGACCTCGCTTATGAAATAGGGGTGGAGGGAAGGGTGTGGGTGGAGTGAAGGGTTTGTGTGTGTGGAGGGGGGGGTATCTCCTAGCCAACTCTTGTTGTACCACAGATACTCAGAATATCTGTCAAACACTACCTGACACACATGTTACAATAGTTTACACATTTGCCCCTGAGGAAGCGATTTATTTAATGAGACATGTAGGGTGAGTATTCCCATTGCTTGCCCTTGTGAATGTGGTTGTGCTGCTGCTCTCGGACTAGCTGGATCACTGGGAGAGCCTGTGACCGGAGAACTGATTGCTGGACAACATGAGGGAGCACAGAGAACCCGGAAAGCCAGCCTCCAAGCAGCATGCATCAGCACACGTGATGTCATCACGTGAGGCAGAGCTAAGCGGGAACCAGGAAGTGCTCAAGCCCCAGTGACATGTGAATGCCAGCAACAACACAGACCATAGACGACCTGCAGAACGGAGTCCTGAGAGTCTTCAACTGAATACAAATATTCAAAATGCGCATAAGAATAGAGAATGTGTGAGTGGCACTTCAGCTACTGTATCTGTTTTATATGTTTTAATATATTTTACTGTGGATCTATGTTTTGTTGCTTTCTCTTCTTATTACTATCATTGATACAACTACTACATGCACTATTGCAATCCACTGTCATCTAAGGAGCATTGATTCCTCTCAAGACATACCACTATTGTGAGTCTGTTCAATTTGATGGAGCACAATTGTGTTATATAAAACTTCACAGCATATTGTAATGTCATTATATGAATGAAAGAGTACTACTGAGTTTCTACTGTTTTTATACCATACACTGTTTTCCTTGAATTTTAAATTCACATATTGCACTGTGCATGGACTGGTTGAGACAAGCGCCAAGGAGGACTATTTTCCATAAAGACAACAAGAAGAATCTGAACAATCTATGTGACCTCAAGGCTGTAAGACTTCTTAACTAGAGGTGGTAAAACACCTTCACATCACTTTACCATATTTTCTGTGTTTTCACCAATACATATCTATTCCTGTTAAAGTTATATATTATACATTCATTATTTTATCACTGTGGGTATAGCATTGTGGTTGTGTTTCATCCTGCAGCACCAATGACATAAGTACAAAGTCCCAATTATGAATATGTATTATA
This sequence comes from Ascaphus truei, assembly GCF_040206685.1. Taxonomy (NCBI): domain Eukaryota; kingdom Metazoa; phylum Chordata; class Amphibia; order Anura; family Ascaphidae; genus Ascaphus; species Ascaphus truei. Next base: position 50,328,090 of record NC_134487.1, on the reverse strand, counting down.
CAAAGAAATGTAAACATTTACATTTACCATACATTTTCACACCCCTTTATATATCAAATACATGCATGCTATAACTCAGGGGTGGTGACACATTTAACACTTCAGAGAAATTAAACAGTCCTCCCTTATGAAATATAATACATGGGGGACGAGGATGTAACTCCCAGCAAACTCTTGTTGTGACACAGATACTCTGACACACATGTTACAATAGTTCACACATTTGCACTTCTTACAACATTTATTTAAGTATTTATAAAAATGTTTTACCAGGGTGTAATACATACCTCTTGTTTCCAAATATGTCCTGGGCATAGAGTTATGATGACAAATATATGGTTACAAATGCATAGTTACATTAAGTGAACAAGGTTATACAGTAACCTCCACCTAGGTGAAGGCTTTTTTTTTTTTTTTTACTGTGTATGCTGTATGTATCCATGCTGTTAATAAATTATCTCTGTTTTTCACTTTGGGAACACTCTCCCTGCTTTTGTGATAATTTCTACCTGCTGCAAAGTAGTGCTTTGTCTTTTTTGGTTCCTGTTTCTGCATTTGAATTAAGACATCAGCACACCTGTACCTGAGGACATGGAAGATGTTAATCATCACCCAAGGATGCTGCACTACATGTGAGTCCTTGAGAATTATATCTCTTCTACCATTCATCACACTATATTATTTCATATATGTGTCTTGACACTTTATTGTGTGTATACCTTACTACAGTGCCATGTGGGATACTACCAGTTGATTGGTTTCATAGTAGATTACCTCATCTATTGATACCTTAAGGATACTCCAGCTAAAGGATTCTAATTATCTTTATTGCATATACTTGCTCACACTGAACATTGCACAATTTGTTTATCAATAAGGTTATACAGTACATTATATACAAGACATTGCATGCACAGTAAAGTATAATATATGTTATAGGCATATGTAACAGTTACAGACCAGATTAAAATGTGAGACAGCTTTAGTTTTGAAAAAAATTAAACTGGTTGTGGTTGTGAGAGTCTCTGGTAGATTGTGCCAGTTGTGAGGTGCATGGTAAGAGAAGGAGGAGCGGCCGGATACTTTGTTGAGCCTTGGGATCATGAACAGACTTTTGGAGTCAGATCTCAGATGATAAGTGCTCCATGTGGTAGGGGTGAGGAGCTTGTTCAGGTAGACAGGTAGCTTGCCCATAAAGAACAGTATTTGAAGGCAAGACAGGAAAGATGAACTTTGCACCTAGACCCAAGTGATGACCAATCTTGTTCTTTGAGCATTTCGCAGTGATGTGTGCTGGAGTTGCATTGGAGGACAAAACATCATATTGAATTGTAGAGGTATCAAGTTTGCTAAGGTGGGTTTGGGGTGCTGTGTAATACTGTATACTACAGTATGTCCCCATTGTCTATAATTGGCATTTGCATCTGCTATGCAAAACACTTTCAGCCCAGCAGACTTTGAGGCTTGGCGAAAAGTTTTGCAGTGAATTGAATTTCGGAAATAAAACTTAAAAGTTCTCAAATGCATGCTCAATTATTTTTTTGCACATCTCTAGAGAGCAGTCCTCCAAAAGTCCTCTCTCACCTGCATACAGTAAGTACTCTCTCATACAAAAGTTCTCTCCTGTTATAGCCCTATTTCAGGGTCTGAAGTAGACTCTTCCCAATATTACTGTAGCTGAAAAGAGACTCACAGGATCGTGCAATATAAACTGAGGAACATTAAATTTACATGACAATAAAAGCGTACAATAAGATGTACTCAAATTTCTCTATCCCCTCCCCATAAAAGTGTGACTATAATGATAACAGGAACAGCAAGTTAAATATGAATAAAAGAAGTCATACCTGTAGTTATTTCTATTGAGACACTATTTTTCATAGGACATTAAATATGTAATATGATAAGTTCTAAACAAATGAGACATAAAAAAACACCTTTTTATGCAAAAGTGAATATGCTCAAGAGTACCATAATAAAATAGTATTATCTCTATTCTTCCATGGAAATGTAACCACCCACCATTTAAAGAAATAAATTAACATTAATAAAAGTTTTTTTAGATAAAGTAACACAAAATCTATGATGAACGTTTGTTATATCAGATCTGATAGTTTGGATTTATAACATTTAAAGATGCTGAATGGTAAATTTAGTTGAACATTTAGCATTTTACATATTTTCCAATTTTTGTCTTAAGACTAAAGAAATGTATTTTAATGTGCTATATATTACATAGACCAGTACATAAAACAGGTAATATTTTCTTATAGAATTCAAACTACAGTATAAACTAAGTAGGGTGGATGTGAAATGAATCAATTTTGACATTGACCTTTAAACATTTTTCATGTAGGATATTTATTAATCCTAATGCTGAACAGATTTATGATAGTTTAAAAATCAGAAAAAGTACATGACTACTTGTATTACGATCCATACTGTATCTGAAATGTAATAATAATACAAAGATTTAGCCAACATTATTTCACCCAATGGCGTACTCTTGCAGTTGAATTTGAACAGTTTTCCTGCCCCATTCACGCACGTGGCTGAGAGGTCAATGAGCGCTGGGGACCGGGGGGAAATGAGCACCGGGGACCGGAGGGAAATGAGCGCCGAGGAACAGGGGGGGGGGAATGAGTGCTGGGGAATGGGAGGGGGAAATGAGCACTGCCGGGGGGTGGGGAATTAGCGCCAGGGACGGGGATGTGGAAATGAGTGCTGGGGGGGGGGAAATGAGTGCTGGGGGGGGGGAATGATCACGGGGACCGGGGGGGATGTGTGTGGGGACCAAGAGGGGGGGAAGGAGGACCAGGGGGGGGAAGGACCACCGGGGACTGGGAGGAGGGGTGTGGAAGGAGCGGAGGGGAATGGGGGGGAGAGGAAGGAACACCCCCTACTGCCTCCCACCTAGGGAAGCCAGCCACGGGGACCAGGGACAGAAGGGAGGGACAGCGCATGAGCAGAACATCCCGGGCAACGCCGGGTATATCAGCTGTACTGTATATAGTAGCAAAAGTTATTACTTCAGCTGGAGCATTGCAGCAGGACATGCACAACACACCAGCAGGAGAATCATTCATTATTTCAAATTGGCCATACAGGATAATGGGGTGGGGCTATCATTCTATTTACCCAACGCTAGCTTGTCAGCAGGGTTTGTTTGTTTTTTTACCAGGAAATAATACATTAACAGTTACCTCTTGTTTTCATGTATGTCCTGGGCACAGAGTTATATCATTGGATAATTTGCTTAATCTGTAGGTGAGGCAAGAGATACCAACATTTCACATGACTTTATTCTCATTAGTAGAATACCAATCAATACCTTACAATTGGATTATCACCCTTTGTTTAGCAGTTGGGCATATTATACCTAAAGTAGGTTGGCATTTATGTAACACCATCTAAACTGTCTGTACTCTCTACTATTATGTCAGTCTATCAGTTCCATTTTGGTTTACAACCTTTGTCTATCTTTGATTATACATGTACACCACATTGGTGAACAGAGAGATGTTGGTTCTAATCAAGAGGAAGAAGATGAGCCATAATTCATAAAATAGAACTGTGCACCTTGTTGATGATTGGTCCAATAAACACTAACAGTTTTCACTTACTTTTTAAATTATTATTATTCCTGTTATTTTCCATAATAATCATCAACATTATTTTTATAATCATTATTACAAAATTACAAAAATACATAGGGGGTAATTCTTTACAAAACAGCCTTTTGGAGATTTTCAGACAAAAATGGCATAAGAAGGCAGCTTTGGTGTATTTTGTTTAAGGCCCTTAAACATTTCAGTGTCATTTGTCTGGCAGCACCTGGATGGAGGAGGGAGTTAAAAGTGGCAAAATGGTATTTCCTGATGGTACTTAGTACATCATTATGGCATTGAAATGGTTAAGTAGGAAGCAATAAATAGCTCCAGATTACATGACATTCTAATTTTTTTTTTAAATTACGCAAAATCCCATCCTCCCATAAATCAAAACCAGCACCAAAACCCAGATATTTTTTAGAGGCAAAACTAAAACACGGGGTCAAGTGAACATCTCTACTGTACACTAATGCTGTATAACATTATTCTCAATAGAAACTTCATAACAACGCACATCTACACACATTGTGTATAAGGTTTTTATTCCCAAATTGAAGTTCCACAAAAATGTACTATCGCGTTAAGTAATATAACAGACATGGCAGTAAAGGCATTACTGTATGCCTGAGATTAGAGTAAAGGGTGCTACATCTGTATACTGTATGTAAAGAAGGTGACAAACATGAAAGTGGGATGTGCAGTGGTTCATGGGGGATAGTAGGGGGAAGTGCTGATGGTGAATGGTAGATGATTGGGGGTTGTGCCAGGGTTAAATGTGGATGATAGAGGATCAAGTTATAATGTGAAGAGGATGACAATGATGGGAAAGTGCAGGGGGTGATGGGTAATGATGGGGTGTGTAAAACTGCTGGAGAGGAAGAGTTGGGACAGGGAGGAGTTGGGACAGGGAGGAGTTGGGATTAAATAATCTAGTAGTAGTTCATTTCTGTGCACTAAGGGACTTATTCTTTAAGCTCCGTTAACACTGTACCAAGCGATCTGCACAGAAAGCCCCATTCAAGTGAATGGGGCTTTCTGTGCAGATCGTTCAGTACAGCGGTAACGGAGCTTACATAATAAGCCCCTTAGACTTTAATCTACCAGTATAGTGAGGATGATAATGTTTATGGTGATGAAGATGGTAGCTTTGTTGTCCTAACTATGCTCCTGGTTCACTATGTATAGAGAAGGTACTGTAAAGTAATCAATATTCTCCATATTCACTACTACACATATTCAACCCTTAAAAAACAGAAAAACCGGCGCCTCCAAATGGAAAAGATAATACTGACCAAATATAGTTCAAGGGTATATGGAATGGAGTCCCGAGGGGAATCTTCAGTGAAGTCTCATAGACAGACAAACAAACATAAAAAACAAAAACAGAAAAGACAAAAGAAAAAGATCATAGTGCAACTAACAAAACCAATATAAACAAACAAACAAACACTGAAAAGATTGGCAAAGAGATAATCACAAATTTTATGCAATTAAATAAAATATTTATAAAACAACAGACACATGAATGTAGGACTAAAGACACTAATAGGTTGAATCATCCGGTAGGAGTAAAATTAAAATCCTACTTACAGCAGAGCTCAAGGATTAAAACCATATAGCAACTGTCTTTGAGTCCAGACCAGAGCTTCTGCAGAGATGGAGCACAGCAGCACAGCTTCTAGGAATCCACACTTCATGGGTGACCACTATTGCCACTCACGCAGACCTTCCAGGTGGGTGAGGGGTACCTCAAGGACGGACCAGGGCTACTCGCTGATAGGGGAGTCGCCGACACCAGAAGCACAAGCCCGCAGGTCGCGCGGTGTATCAGTGATGTCACACCACAGCGCGAGGGCAGGGGAAGCACCTGAGAGAGCAGTGAGGCTCTGAGAGCTGAAGCAAAGTCAGGAAACAACAGTGCACAGATGGGGGGGATGATACAAGTCCAAGCCAAAGCAAAGAACCACCCTACGCATTTCGTGATGTCAGTCACTTCGTCATGGGCATGATGGGAATAGGACGTGCTGGCATATATACACTAACACCAATTAAAACATTAACTTAAATAATAGCATAATTTGTAAGAATAAACCAAGACAATCTTAACAGTGATAAACAGACAACATCAAACTAATAAACAGTGATACATGAATAAAGTATAACAAAACACTAAAACACAAATAAACTTGAGACCTCATAGGACCCATCAGGGCTCAACAAATCCTTTCTTAAAGGCACAGTGCTCAAAGTAAATGTATCAAAAAAACTCTTAGCATATGAAGTATGCTACTAAAATGCACAAAATACTCAAAATACTGAAACTGCCAGTACCAGCAAAGAACAACGGAAAAATTAGATGTTAATTTATATAACCAAAAAGGCTGAGAGGTCGAATTCGATGTTAAGACCATTGGGAGATAATGTTTTAAGTTCATATATCCAATATGACTCATGTTTGCTAATACCATTTATTTTATCTCCGCCTCTCCAGTTCCCTGCATACACCTCAATTGCTTGACACTTAAGACCTTTTGGGTTTTTCTGATGGTGAATAAGGAAGTGGTGTGACACACTACGTGTTGTCAGCCCCTTCCTTATATTGTACACATGTTCATAAATGCGTCTCTGGTAAGCCCTCCCCGTGCGACCAATGTATTGTAGCCTGCAGGGGCACTGTAGTAGGTAAATAACAAACACAGAGTGACAGTCGATGTGAGAACGAATATTATATACCCGACCAGTAACAGAGCTAAAAGTGACTCGATTGGAACTATATTTACAAGCTGTGCAATTTGCACAGATAAAAAAACCTTTTTGACAAGATTCCACACCCGATGTCTTAGTAAGATTGGGGCAACTAGGGGCAAGCCTAGATTGTAAGTTCAAGGCTTTTTTAAAGATAATTGAGGGTTTGAGGGGAAGGATTTGGGCCAGAGCTGGGTCTCTCAAAAGGATTGGCCAGTGTTTATACAAAACCCGCCTAATATCGGGTGCGATGGAATTATACTGCTTGATGAAAGACACAGTATTTTTTAATTAGGGTCAACCCTATCTTTTTTATACTCCAGAAGCCCAACTCTCTCGATATCCTGTACTTGTCACAAGGTCCGATAGAGCAACTCCTTGGGGTAATGTCTACTCAAAAAATTATTTTTAAGTTCATTTGCCTGAGACGCAAATGCCTCATCGCTTGAGCAGTTGCGTCTCAGGCGAACGAACTGGCCCTTAGGAATATTGCGCAACCAATGAGGGTTGTGCTGGCTATTGGCCAACACATAGTTGTTGGCCTGCACAGATTTAAAATATGTTTGGGTGTGTATACAATTATATATATCGCTAATATTCAAGTCCAAAAAATTGATTGCGCTAGAGTCAAAATGACAGGTGAATTGGAGATTCATCTGGTTATTATTGAGATGAGAGATTAAATAATTCAGTGAGTCGGTACTGCCGTTCCACACAAACAAAATGTCATCTATGTAGCGAAGCCAGAGCACCAAGTTTGCACCAAGGGGGCAATTATTCCAAATAGAATTTTCTTCCCATTGCCCCCTTGGCAGTTGGCATAACTTGGGGATACGAGGATGGGTGGTGTTTTAAAAATCATATTCATCCCTCGTAATGGCTAAATTTGCCAACCCTTGATCAAGTAAGGAGGTAAGTTCAGCAAGAAAATGTGAAGTGGGATCCACAGGTAGGGGGAGGTAAGTGGTTATATCATTAAGTAATTGTTTGATTCACAGATGTAATATTCCTTATCCATAACCACTATACCTCCACCTTTATCGGCTGGTTTAATTACTATAGATTCGTTTTTTTCCAACTGAACCAAAGCTAATTTCTCAGATTGGTTCAAATTGTCTTTACGAATCTTACAATTGCGACAAGAGGTCTCTAGGTCTTGGGTAACCAAATCGATAAAGGTATTGACAAAATGTCCCTGTGTGTACTTAGGATTAAAGGTAGAGTGTTTCTTAAAGATTTTAACAGGCGGGGCAGATACAGTAGGATTGGTTTGGGTAGGGGTAATAGTAGTTTGATTACTGATGAAAAAACAAATAGGTAGCGCTATATCCCACAGTGAGCTGACAGCCTATGATATAACCCTGACCCCTAGTCAGGCTATGGAAGTGGGAAAAAAAAGTTATATCAGTGGCGCTCAACACTGTAATGATCAAAACAATTCTGATAGATAATATAGAATATACAACCAGAGCCACGGAAATCGCCCGTCCGAATGGATGCTCCACGTGGTAAGGGTGAACATGTAAATATACAAAGAAATCAAATCATAGCATAATACTGTAAAACATACACATAAATGAACAAACAACACTTAACAGACGCTGAGAACAACAGGTAACTAATCACAATGGCATTTAATATGGCATATCATTAATATCATAAAATACACTTATAATACATAAAATAGTACATAAAAACATATATTAGGTTCAGGCAAGAATCTCCAACTCGGGTGGGGGTACCTGCTTACCGAAAACAAGATGTTATCAGGCAATAGATAATTCAAAGAGTATCCCCTCTTATGGATAGCTGCTGCTGCTGCTGCTGTTGTTAACACCTGGGCTCAGACGAGGAGTCTCTTATGGGCAGGGACAGGTTTTTATCAGCTGGTTTAATTACTATAGATTCGTTTTTTTCCAACTGAACCAAAGCTAATTTCTCAGATTGGTTCAAATTGTCTTTACGAATCTTACAATTGCGACTAGAGGTCTCTAGGTCTTGGGTAACCAAATCGATAAAGGTATTGACAAAATGTCCCTGTGTGTACTTAGGATTAAAGGTAGAGTGTTTCTTAAAGATTTTAACAGGAGGGGCAGATACAGTAGGATTTGTTTGGGTAGGGGTAATAGTAGTTTGATTACTGATGCTACTAATAGCATCACCAATAAAATACTTTTTTAAAGCCAATTTCCTGGCAAACTTCTGTACATCTATATAGATGTTGAAGCTATTTGGCCCACAAACTGGTGCGAATGTTAAACCCTTTCCCAAAACTTTTTTCTCAACAACAGTCAATGCATATTTGCTGATGTTGAAAATATTTTGATCTTCTACATTATTTCCTCTAATTCTGTTTCGTCTGTTATTGCCTCCTCTCTGTCCTCTACGTCGTTTTTTCTTTTTTTCTTGCTGCCAAGGAGCACTAAATCTAAAGGGGGTTTGGATACCGTAGTTACTTTTACCTCCGGGAAGATGTTCTCCCTTTCCTTTCGCCACTCTAAAAAAGAGAACGCTGGTTTAGTGACCTGTGGTGGTACTGATTCATAGCTGCTAACCTCCTCGTCGTCATCACATTTCCTCTCAGATAGTGCCTGGAATTGGTTACTACTAATAATAATGTCGTCAGCCTGAGCTGCAGGTGGAATGGTAACTCTAGGTTTAGACATACTCTGGGAAATAAATTGTTGTTTGTTGTGTACTGGCAGTTTGATTGGTACACTAGGATGGGGCTGTGTGTCGGGTTAAGAAACACAAGAACTGGAATATTTGTTGTTGTTATTCGAAATTTGGTGATCGTTCTGGGGAGGATGTTTATTCCTACTTGTTGAACGTTTTTTGTGTACTTTTTTATTTATATTCTCTTTAGAATTTTTATTCCAGTTCTTATAATTACCCGACTCATAGTCCAATTTATCCCTAATAAATTTTTGTTGTTTAGTGGAAATGATATCTTTTTCCAATTTGACCAATCTTTTCTTAATTTCTGGCTCAAGTGTCAAAATCTCACTATTGCCTTTGAATGAATCAAGTTTGATCTGAATGTCAGTAATTTTCTCATCCAATGTAACCAATATCTGTTTACGATGGAAAACCAATAAACACATTAATGAATTTGAACACTGGTCAAGAATCTTATTCCATTCCAACATGAACTTTTCATTATTTGCATCAATTGTTGGGAGTTTATTAAGTCTCAAACCACGTGGGATACGTTTGTGTTCAATGTATTTAGTAAGGGCCGTAGTTTCCCATATTTGTCTCGTCTCGCTGATCAGTAACTTTTCTAATTCCTATATCAGCGGACGGAAATCATTAGAGTCAGTTTCCAATATAGGAACTGAAGCTGGATCATCAAATATTTGATCAGCATTAAAATTACGATGGGTTCTAAAGTGAAACAATGAATCCATAATGAGTGAGGGTATAAGTACTAACACGTGAAGTGAATAAAAATATATATATACTACGTGATAGAAGAAACCACAAATATGTGGGTGCAAAAGCTGCTACTCAAGTGGTACAAATGGATAAAAGGGAAGAGCAGTGAAATCAGCGCTAATGCAGTGGATATAAATAAGTGACACTATAAGTGACAAACATACAATAAATACACTTTAAACTTAAAATGGGGGCTGCCTAGGCAAAAAGGTGTACACAACCCAATACAAACATTAAAAAACAGAAAAACCGGCGCCTCCAAATGGAAAAGATAAAACTGACCAAATATAGTCCAAGGGTATATGGAATGGAGTCCCGAGGGGAATCTTCAGTGAAGTCTCATAGACAGACAAACAAACATAAAAAACAAAAACAGGAAAGACAAAAGAAAAGATCATAGTGCCACTAACAAAACCAATATAAGCAAACAAACACTGAAAAGATTGGCAAAGAGATAATCACAAATTTAATGCAATTAAATAAAATATTTATAAAACAACAGACACATGAATGTAGGGCTATAGACACTAATAGGTTGAATCATCCGGTAGGAGTAAAATTTAAATCCTACTTACAGCAGAGCTCAAGGATTAAAACCATATAGCAACTGTCTTTGAGTCCAGACCAGAGCTTCTGCAGAGATAGAGCACAGCAGCACAGCTTCCAGGAATCCACACTTCAAGGGCGATCACTATTGCCACTCACGCATTCCTTCCCGGTGGGTGAGGGGTACCTCAAGGAGGGACCAGGGCTACACGCTGATAGGGGAGTCGCCGACACCAGAAGCACAAGCCCGCAGGTCGCGGGGTGTGTCGGTGACATCACACCACAGCGCGAGGGCAGGGGAAGCACCCGAGAGAGCAGTGAGACTCTGAGAGCTGAAGCAAAGTCAGGAAACAACAGTGCACAGACGGGGGGATGATACAAGTCCAAGCCAAAGCAAAGAACTACCCCATGCGTTTCGTGACGTCAGTCACTTCGTCAGGGGCATGATAGGAATAGGAAGTGCTGGCATATATATACCCTAACACCAATTAAAACATTAACTAAAATAATAGCATAATTTGTAAGAATAAACCAAGACAATCTTAACAGTGATAAACAGACAACATCAAACTAATAAACAGTGATACATGAATAAAGTATAACAAAACACTAAAAGACAAATAAACTTGAGACCTCATAGGACCCATTAGGGCTCAACAAATCCTTTCTTAAAGGCACAGTGCTCAAAGTAAATGTATCAAAAAACTCTGGTCTGGACTCAAAGACAGTTGCTATATGGTTTTAATCCTTCAGCTCTGCTGTAAGTAGGATTTTAATTTTACTCCTACCAGATGATTCAACCTATTAGTGTCTTTATCCCTACATTCATGTGTCTGTTGTGTTTTAAATATTTTATTTAATTGCATTAAATTTGTGATTATCTCTTTGCCAATCTTTTCAGTGTTTGTTTGTTTATATTGGTTTTGTTAGTTGCACTATGAGCTTTTTCTTTTGTCTTTTCTGTTTTTGTTTTTTATGTTTGTTTGTCTGTCTATGAGACTTCACTGAAGATTCCCCTCGGGACTCCATTCCATATAACCTTGGACTATATTTGGTCAGTTTTATCTTTTCCATTTGGAGGCGCCGGTTTTCCTGTTTTTTTACTGTTTGTATTGGTTTGTGTACACCTTTTTGCCTAGGCAGCCCCCACTTTAAGTTTAAAGTGTATTTATTGTATGTTTGTCACTTATAGTGTCACTTATTTATATCCACTGCATTAGCGCTGATTTCACTGCTCTTCCCTTTTATACATATTCAACCCTGTTCCATAGACAAATAGGACGCCTCTAGTATACAATAGCATGGTGAATTTAATGCCCTAAATTATGATGAATCAACCTAGCATGTCCTCATAGTACTGTATCTGACAAGTCAAGATATGAGGATGGTTAAGGATTAATACTCACATATCTATGATTAACTTTTCAGTACTATAAACCTTTACCAGTTTTTACAGCTGTATTTCTTTTCATTTACCAAGTGTCATTTTGGGAGACATACCTGTCACAAGACAAATTGCAACCTATCAAAACATGATGACACATTTTAGTTAGAGTTTCTTTTTGCTATGACTAGAAACATGCCGTTCATGGCAAATTGCCTTTCTAAAAAAAAAAAAAAAATCCAGGAGAAACATTTTATGGGTTACTGTATGTTGAGATTCTTTAGTAAAAAAAAATTGAGAATGGGACTGAATTATATATTGTTAATTTACTAAATGTAAAGTATAATGGAACAGTATGAACCCAGTACAGTACAGTAGATGCTGTAATGTTTCTGCAGATGTAACACGACTTACTGGGATCTATTCTAGTAGCAGTTATTGCCAAAATTTGCTAGGTAGCTATTCAGAAAGCCTTGAGGAGTTGGCCAAATCATATGGGGAAGGCATTTGTTTGGGATTTCTGGCTCCTGGCCAAACTCAGCAAGTGTGAGCTGCCAAAAAGCAAAATAGCGCAATTTTGATAAAATCACGCGTTCTAGCAGGCCTCAATAAACTCACAAGCTCTGGAATTGCGAGTTAATCAAAGATTTCATCTCGCCATCCTTAGTCCTGAGAGCAGCTTAGAAAAAAAAATGCATTTTCCTGCATCGGATTGATGCTGGGAGTCTCCAGAGCTGGTGCACTTTAATATAAGCTCTGGAGACCCCCGGCTTCTATCCTATGCAATTAAAATACATTTACTGTACAGTCAGCTTCCTTACCTTAGCGGCTAACCACTACGGCAATAAAGGGGTTAAATACCAGTGCTCTGTTTATTGTTGGTAGCAGCTGTGGGTGAAGGTGGTATTTGGCCCATGGTCTTTGTTTAGGCCTTGCCGGGATTTGCGGGACAATTTAACCCCTTCATTACTTTAGTGGTTACTACCGTTAAGGTAATGAAGGGGATAACCCCTCCCGCTACCCACCCGGTAGGCATAAACATCCACCACGGTTCAAATTACACCTTCACTACCCACAATAAACATTACAACACAATAGTAGCCAAAATACCCATTCATTGCCAATGTGATTACATATGCCCTCAAAGGGAGCAAAGATAAAACCAATGGCAAGGAATACATAGGCCCTCTACCCCCAACAACCATTACATTGCAGTAATGGGCAAAATTACTATTATCCAGATCTGGATTAGCTAATTTGCCCATTCAAAATAAAACATTATCCAGCCAGCATAAAGTAAATAAAACTTCTACTTACCCCTGCCAGGATGAAGGCCATCCTCATCACTGTCCTCCACATCCATGTCCTCCGTGGGTACAACAGTGCAATAAAAATACAAACTAATGGCCACTAACCCCTTAATCAACTTATATAAGGCCTGTCCTATCTCATTTTAGCTTCAGAAGAGGACGAGACAACATCTCCCTATGGATTACTATGGATTACAAGTAAAGAAGATTGAAAAAAGAAGAAAAGAATAAGAGCAGAAGAACACAGAACAGAAGCTGAGGAGCATTTCATTGTTGATGGAGCACTTCCTGATACATAGGGAATCGAGGGTGAAGACATCTGAAGGTCACAAGAACATTGTATGTCATTTTAATTTTTCAGGATTCTTTTATTGTATTTTTATTTTTTTGATTTCCCATTGACTGCCAATGTATTTATCTATGCCCCTTTATGGCTATAGATAAGTACAGTGATAAGAAATGCACTTTTAGGCAAATGCATGTATTCATTTCTTTGATATGTATTTTTGTTCATTGTTATTGTTATTCTTGATTATTTTGTGTGATTATTTTTTTTTATTCTGGCTTATTTTCTTAATTGCTGGTTTAATTCTTGTTTTTTGAGGGGGTTTGTTTAGTTTAAATCTGATTTCTTTTAGTTGATTGCTTTCTTTAATTCTTGTTTTTTTTGGTGATTAATTTGTTTTTTTGTTTGCTGCTTTAATACTTTGAAGGAATAATAGATGGCACAAGTGTGTCTTTAATTTAAATTGAATGCACAGTATTCCGAGGCTATTGTTACAGAGAGATTCAATATAAACGCCGTCAGCAGATTTAATCAGCGTTGTCTTTGGACTATATTAGTATATCTGTATTGTATATGATATCAGTGTTTGCGGTTCCACTTTGGTTCCCTGACGACTCTCCGTCTGGTCGCTTCCTAAATGGATTTCCATACAACTAAATAGAGTTGATAAGCCTAAAGCACCAACCCAATGACTAGAATCATGTACAACCCAACACGACTAGATGCCACAACCACTGATTATTAAGGTAGCAGCTCTAGCAATGTGAGTTAAACTTGCAGATGGCTAGCAGTGCACCACTGTCTACTACTAGCATACCTCCAAGGGATATCTATTTTGTCGATTGTAACCTTGAAAGGACTTCAAGCCCTAAGTAATAATATGTACTGAGGCCAGAGAAATTAGATTAAATAAAACACAGGTTTTCTGACACACACAAATAAAAAAAAGGTGAAGCACAGCAAATAAAGCACAAAGAGAGAGAAAGTATAAAACAAAGTGAGATGGTGACTTCAGTTAGTATTATTTCTAATATTATAAAGGATAAGTACAGTGGGTCACATTTATTAAGCAGTGCTGCCATAAAGCACCTTCAATGTCTGAATACATTACAGCCTATTCAAATATTGAGACTATTAGTTGTCTTCCATTGCCAAAAGGTGTCTCATGGCAGAAGCCTTCTTATTAGACATAATTCTCTATCTCAGAAGAGGGTAAAGTGCTTTGTACAGGTTTGAGCACTCAATGAGAAGTAGAGATTGAAACTAAGAATTCTGTGACAGTAGTTCTACCCATCAACTGGTTTTGCTCATACTGCCAGAGCTTTGTACTGAATAACAGAAGTTGAGTTCAAGGTAAACCTTCTGATTCTGTTGGGTCTGACACATACCCCTTTTCTCATAAGGTGACTTAGATTTTTCAACCCAATAACACTTTTTGTGCGGTTGGAAACCAACAGAATCACTTCTTGCCATTTGTAGAGTTTTATTTCTTTTAAAATAAAGTATTTAAATTCAATATGTACCTGGCACACTGACTGATGGCACAATGAATATTGTTGTCCCTGTTCATTTGTACAGTAGCCCCATTTGTGCATGTCCATACAGTAGTACCAAATTGAGTGCTCATGCACGTAGTAGCTCCCTTCCCCCCGATGGCTTCCTTTAAAAGCAGACAACGTCCACTTTCTAGTTGACAGTTTAATGTTCTTTGTTGAGCACACCTGAGATACATGCTAATAGCTAGATTAGCTACAGGTGGGAGCAATGACCAGTGAGCAGGTCAAAAGTTTGTTGTGTCAGAGATGCTACCAATCAGCTGGTTTAGCTCACACTGCTAGAGCTGCTTTCTAGGAAAGCAGTGTTTGTGGTTTTTAGTCCTGTTGGGTTGTACACCATTCCAGAGATTAGGTTGATGCCTTTGGCTTACTGATGCAGCGGCCTACATTCGAACACTTCACACGTCATGTACATCGGAATTCCGATTTGAAACCGCGGGATGAATTCCAGCCTTCCCGCACTAAGATGCGAGTGCGGCGTGTGCAGAAAAACAAATTTTAGTGTTCTGGCTTTTAAAAACATGAAATTGACACCGTAGCACAATAGCACAGTACTGTACACATTACAATTCATCCATTTTATTGCAAACAAAGAAACAGAATCCATGAAATTCAAACAAAACATCCGTGATAAGCGTGGGTGCCTGGGGCGATTAGCCACGTTCATGCTGCTTGGGGAACAGCAGAGAACTCAAATCGGCGCCGCGATGTGTTCGAATAACGGCCGCTGCATCAGTATCTACTCTATACAGTTGTATGGAATTTTTTGTAGGAAACGTGGAATTTAAATATACTTTGCATAGCCATTAGCTGGGTACTTGAGGTGTACCCCTTTTTCAGAACAGGTATGTCTCCCTAATTTATTTGGAGCAATGTTTCAGAAGATAAGTATACTACTGGAGACACTGCTAAATTGAAAGTCTCTCTTTAAATGTCTGCATATGTTAAAAAAAAATATATATATGTACACTGGCGACACACTTTATTCGAGCTCGGCTAGTCCCACGAATTCGGGTATACCCGGGTGTATTGAGGTTTGTGACTGTTTTCTGCCCGAGTGCATTGAGGTATTTTCCAGGCAGGGATTGAAGCATTTTATTCCCGCTGGCTGCAATACTGCACAGTATATATATATATATATATATACTGCATTACAATTCATGAATTTATGCCATCTGGTAGACACGCGAAGCATTGCAACCTATTAAATCCTAATCATTATCATTTAACAGATCAGCCGCCCGTCAGCCAGGCATGAACCCAGGCTGGGAAGGCAAACGCAACGGGCTTGTCAGAGGTGAGGAGCGGCGCATTCCAGGTATCTGCCAGGTACATACTGGGTATTTGCTCGAATAAAGTGTGTCGATGCAGTATACATATTTACACAAATATATATTTGAATGTATGTATGTTTGTGAGAGTGTACAGATATTGCAGGATATTTCTATTTTTGGTGTATTGGACAGATTTGGCTTAATAATCCGTGAAATTCCAGGAAATGGATTTCTAGACTTGTTATAATGTACCATCTCTAACATCCACTGAAAAATTATGTTTGTTTCTAAACTGGGTTGTTGGTTTGTTTCTTCAGCATCGGTTGCAGTCAAATAGGGAGTATCTTGGTAAAAAATATTGTAAATGATTTTAAGTAGACTGACCTGTAGTTCTTGGTGTCCTCATTATCTCTTTTCTTTTGGATGAGGATAGCTATGACATTGCACAAGTGTTCTAAAGTGTTCCTGTTCTTCAAGCAGCATGTAAAGAGTTTTGTAAGGGTTTTCTCTACATATTTCCTAGCTTGACTCAATATTTCAAGAGTTATTTAATTTAAAATAAAAAAATGCTTTTGCTGCCTCCACGTTTAGTGCAGTTTCCCCCACCTTATAGGAGATATGGCGGCAACTATGTGTGGTTCTTTACCCGTGGATCACAGTAGGCTTGAAACTCCGCTGCTGGAAGCCTGGGGTGTACCTGGATCATTTGGTGACAGCGCCTCCACCTGGGAGGGATCCTGACAGCGCCTGATAACCCCCTTCACAAACCCAATGTAATATGTACACACAGAGTATGTAATTACAGGTTTACAGACATGAAAATGATAATACCACAATACGTATACCTAGGCCTCGCACGGACTTACCCATACACCTATATACCACTGTCCATCCACTTAGTCCACACCCCAGTGAGATTGTCTCCCAGTGTACAGAGGTGCCCTGGGTACCTACCCAACCTGGTGTACACAGTTGCCAACCCACCCAGAAGTGTGTGACAGCGCTGCCCACAGTGTTATAGTTGGTGCACTTTGTAGATGGTTGTTTACCTGCCGGTTGCTCCAATACCCGGTAGCATCAATGGAAGAAAGGGGTCCGTCCAGTCCATGCCGTCAAAGTCAGCAATGAGCCTGCCTCCATGTGGGGTGGTATCCAGCTGGAGGGTCCCACCGTGAAGATAGTCTCTAGGACTTGCATGGTGGTCTGGTCCCAGACCACAGGCTGCAATGGCTGCGCTGCATCCTCTGCTGTGTCCCTGACACTAATCAGCTAATGTGGCAGTGTCCCTGACTAAGAGTCCTGTCACTGTAGTAGGC
This sequence comes from Ascaphus truei, assembly GCF_040206685.1. Lineage (NCBI taxonomy): Eukaryota > Metazoa > Chordata > Amphibia > Anura > Ascaphidae > Ascaphus > Ascaphus truei. The sequence goes on along the minus strand of NC_134487.1, from coordinate 50,310,624 downwards.
ACAACCTACAGGGGTGCTTAGCTGGGGCCTAATAGGGGGTCTGTGGCATAGTGCTGGGCCCTACTGACACACTGCACCAAACATTCACACTTCCATGTTCCTGCTCTGACTGACATGGTCTCAGCATGCCAAATGTATCTATATCAGGGAGCAGAGTAATCCATGCGATGGGTTTGGTTAAGCTTAGACATGTTATCCTGCAGCCCTTTTGGCTGCTGGGGGTTGTAGTTCCCCTGCGGTGCTGCTTTGTAATGGCCACGCTTGCAATGCCTCCTGCACGTGCGTTAGGTGCACAACGATGGCCACCGCAACCTCAGAACTGTTCTGCGCATGTGCGCACACATTCAACATGGCGGCCCCGCTGGATGTGCGCCATGGACTTCTGGCAACCCGGTCGCCAGGCGCAACCTCCCTGCACTCGCCAACAGTTCCCCCACTCTAACCAAGGGGGGGCGAAGCGGAGCCTAGAAGGAGCCCTGGCCATACATGTATGGCACATTACATTATGGTGGTTTCTTGTCGCTCTTTCTTTGCTGGAATACGCCCTCAGTTATCTGTGTTCTTATACAATTTTACATGAGATCCAAACTTGGAGAAAAAAGCGGAGCACTGTTTCGAAAGAAACTGGGGCTAAGCAGATGCAATATTAAAAAATAGTTTTATAATAGGGGTGGCAACATGGAGATAAGCAGGATAGTACTAATAGGCCAAATAAAACCACCAGCATATTATTTCACTAGAAGGACTGTGTTACATCCTCACTAACCACGGCCATCCTGCCAGAAGTGGTGTTAGAAGTGGGATGACGAAAACCCTGTAAATGGGACGGAGCGGCATATTGTGACTGTTAGATCCTGTGCAGACTGTTACTGTCTGTATGGAGGACATAGTGAAGGCCCTACTACACAGCAACGCTGTTTAGCAAGAACACACTGCAGCACAATGTGAGGCAAACCAGATACTTACAGCCCAGCTTGGTGTTATCACAGAAACAGAGAGGGGGCTGGTACAATGGCTGACCCAGATTACTATGGACCCGACTGGTACATTCGAGGTGCGGTCCATCCGGGCGAACCTATACCTGCAGAAGATGATGCCACAAGATGAGGCTGAGGGATACCTACAGTCCTTTGAGCAAATCGTTACTCATATTAAGTAAGCCTCGATAAGTGGGCGATAACGGCCTGTATCACCGAATTTTTTTTTGACCAAAATCAAATCGCCGACTGAGCGGTGATAGGCCACTTTTCGAAAATTTTCGGAATGTTGAAAAACATGCGCGATTCTAGTAGCCGCGATTCGCCGAACGCCGTCTATCACGGCCCTAAAATGGCGATTTTCTCCCCAAATCAATACGCCACAAAATTGTGGCAGATTGGTGGGGAGATGCATCGATGAGCGGCGATAAGTCGGGACTTTGAAAAATGTTGGCCTTTGAAGAAGTCGAGTGACGAAACGCGTCGGACGTCATGACGCATGACGCACTGACGTCATGAGCCAACCAGGAAGTGTTTGTGTGGAACTTGCAGCAGCCATCTGTGGACTAGAAACAGCGTTTCTGTCGGATACAGAGTGAGAGGAGAGTGGCAGTTTTAACTGCATTGCTGGGGCGGCGCCACTATACTGTTTAGTGTGGACATTCCGGTTGTGATACTGAAGGGTCCATCTAAGTGCCACGAGGCCACAAGTGCCAGCTCCATGGATACCATATACACCACCACTGAAGTGAACAACATCATCCCTCCCCTCTCTACTCCTGATGACATCTTATACTGATAAGTATCTGCCTTATACATCTTCAGCATAGCATCATTGCTCTGATTATACCCTGGCTGCATCTTCCAATCTACAAAGTCCCTAGAGGCTTACAGATTGTCTCAAATGAATGTTTTTTAAACAATTAAAGTGAGTGCATGTCCTGGCGGCCTCTCTGTTATGTTAATATATTTGTGTTTTTTACAACAGTATTATGCTATGGAGCTGGCGCTTCTTTTTCTTTTGTTCTTGTACTGTTGCGGCACACTTTATTCTAACAAATCACCGGTTTGTCCCTGGCTGGTTCCTGGAATACCACGCTGTTCACACGGAGCATGCCGCGTTCCCAGCCAGGGGTCATGCCCGGCTGACGCGCGGTTGATGTGTTAATTGATAATGGTTCAGGATTAACTAGGCTGCAATGCTTTGCGTGTCTGCCAGATGGCATAAATTCATGAATTGTAATGCAGAATATATATATATATATATATATATATATATATATATATATAATCAAAAAATAAATAGATGATACCGTTCTGTGGCTAACGAAATGCTTTTATTTGTGCGAGCTTTCGAGATACACTGATCTCTTCTTCCGGCGATGTTACAATGAATGAAGCAAGGATTACTTAAAAACAGTATCTCTTGGAATGTTATCTGTGCTGTTCCTTCCCCCGGTGTGGATGAGATTTATGGTTGGAGGTGTCAAAGGGTAACTGAAAGCAAGTGAAGAAAGAGTGTGTATGTGTATCAGTGTGAAAAAAATGAATGGAGAGCCCACAGTATAAACAGTGCTCTACACAAGGTGTGTGTGGAGTGAGAGGGGATATAAATGGTGTGGGTGGGTGTGGAAATGTGAGAGTTTGTAGCACAACTAAAAGTGTGTGTGGATACTATGTGGTCCCTATTGGTGTATAGGGATGGAAAAATAAGGAGTATTAGTATGTGTGAGAGACAGCTGTGTGTGCATACATATAGCACAGTATGTACATACATGGCCTTTAGCGCTCATGGGAAGAGAGTTCGCTAGTGTCAGTAATGACTCATAAAATTTCGATCTCTGTTTAGGCCACTGCTAAGTGTCCCGAACAGTTGCATAAATTTGTATTCATGCAACCGTCTCCATTTCGGGGTTTTAAGATTACCTTTGAGTATGGCAACCCTCAGATCGTTCATCTTATGGCCAGAGTCAGGGAAATGTTCACCAACAGGACTTGTTCCGCGTGTGATGCTGTGGCGATGCAGGTTCATTCTCTTGTTTAGCCCCTGTCCTGTCTAACCTATGTAGTAGCAGCCCCCTGGGCATTTCATGCACATGATGAGGTACACGACATTGCTGGAGGAACAGGCGAACCCTCCACTGATTTTGTATTCCCGATTCTTGTGTGATATTTGTATTGTTTCCGCTGTGTAGAGCATTGCGCAGGTTTTGCATCTTGTGTCCTGGCATGGTTTTGTCCCGCATTCAGTTGTACTGCTGAATACTTTACTCCTCACCATAATATTCTTGAGATTATGGGGTTGTCTGTATGATAATAAGGGTGCTTCAGGGAAGACCTGTTGCAGTCTTGTATCTTCCTGGAGGATAGGTTGTAGTTTCCTGGCGATCTTGCGTAGGGCTCCTAGGTGTGGGTTATATGTGACCACCAAAGGTACCCTGTCGCTTGTCTCCTTCTGTTTGTATTCAAGGAGATCACTTCTTGGTATTCTGGTGGCTTTGTGAATTTGCTGCTCTACAATTCTGTGGTTATATCCACGGTTTATAAAGTCTGATATCAAGGCTTTAATCCGCTGGTCTCTGTCTGCTGTGTCGGAGCATATCCGGTTGTATCGTATGGCTTGACTGTAGATGGTTGCATGTTGGGTGTGTGTCGGGTGGAAGCTGTTGTCCCTCAAATAGCTGGCTCTGTCTGTAGGTTTGCGGTATACAGAAGTCTGTAGTTGATTGTTCTTTATAGTAATGGTGGTGTCTAGAAAATGTACTTCATCCAGGGAATGGGTGAGTTTGAGGTTGATGGTCGGGTGGAAAGTATTGAAGTTGTCATAGAACTGTAGGAGGTCCTGTTCGCCAGAGGTCCAAATCAGGAGGATGTCATCGATGTAGCGATATATATGTAGTATATATATATACTGTATAACAACAACCCCTATAACCCCTAACATACAGAACTGTACACATACAGTACTGTATACTGTATGCACATCAATGATACTATAGGCCGGCGGGGGCGAGATGTGTTTGCAGCAGAGAGAGAACCACTGCTCTCTCTGCGCAAACATCGGCACATTAAAAATTATTTAAAATACATTTTTTTTCATAGTGTAGATGTGCAGGGGGTCTCCGGAGCTGAACCGCGTTGGTTTCAGTTCCGGGGACCCCCTGCTTCCCGAGATACAGGCCCCTTTATGAGGTGCCGGTATCCCTCTGCATTTAAAGGTCCCGATCACGTGACCGCGGCATGTAAACAAAGCAGAGGGATACCGGCACCCCCTAAAGGGGCCTGTATCTCGGGAAGCAGGGGGTCCCAGGACCTAAAACCACAGCGATTCAGCTCCAGAGACCCCCTGCACATCTACAGTATGAATAAAACACATATATAAAAAACACTCATTCCTTACCTTTGCGGCTATGTGCTATGGTAACGAAGCAGCATGACTGTATTTTTAATAATATTGTACAGTGAGCAGGGGGTTCCCTGAGCCACAAATCAAAGCTCAAGGGACCCCCTGCTCCTGCACAATATTATTAAAAATACAGAAATGCTGCTTCATTACCATAGATGAAAGCCACTAAGGCTAAGAAGGGGTTAACCCACCGTGCCCGCTTTATTGTGGGTAGCGGGGGTGGGTGAAAGGGGTATTTGGCCCTTGGTGTGAGTTTAGGACTTGCGGGGGGGTTGCGGGTGCACTTGGGGAATATGAATATAAATAAATACATTTAAAATAAATTTTTATTCATAGTGTAGATGTGCAGGGGGTATCCGGAGCTGAACCGCGTTGGTTTCAGGTCCGGGGACCCCCTGCTTCCCAAGATACAGGCCCCTTTATGGGGTGCCGGTATCCCTCTGCATTTAAAGGTCCCGATCACGTGACCACGGCATGTGAACCAAGCAGAGGGATAATGGCACCCCATAAAGGGGCCTGTATCTCGGGAAGCAGGGGGTCCCCAGACCTAAAACGAAAGCGCTTCAGTTCCGGAGACCCCCTGCACATCTACACTATGAATAAAAATGTATTTTAAATGTATTTATTTATATTCATGTATTTATTTATTTATTTAGATTTATTTATTAATTGTGCTGCTGTTGTGTGTGAATTTTTTTATTGTGGGTAGCGGGGGTGGGTGAAGGGGGTATTAGCCCTAATGGTGGTTGTTTAGGGCTTGCGGGGGGGTAGCGGGTGCACTTAACCCCTTCACGACCGTAGCGGTATTAACTGCTATGGTCGTGAAGGGGTTAAGTGCACCCGTAACCCTTCCGCAAGTCCTAAACTCACACCAAGGGCCAAATACCCCCTTCACCCAACCCCGCTACCCACAATAAAAAATTACGCACAGCAGCCACAATTAATAAATAAATCTAAATAAATAAACAAAAACATGTATATAAATAAATATATACAGTATATGTATATATATATATATATATATATATATATATATATATATATATATATAAATATATATATATATATATATATATATATATATGACAAACAAAAAATAAAAAAGCAGCGCCTCTATTAAGCCTCTATTAAGCCTCTATTAAGCCAAATCAATAAAGTGCATGAACTGTATATAATAATAAATTATAATAATATATGATAAATAAACAATATAAACTATATAGTAAAAAATATATATTCAAATCAATAAAACTATAAACCATGAACTTATTAGATAAATATATAAATATGTAACATAAAATATCAAAAACAGAAAAAAAAAGGTATAAAAACCAGTCTTCAAAAATAAGTCCAATAATGATGTGGGTTCTGGTATGGAGGGTCTCCGGCAGCTCTCAGTGTGGTCAAACCAAGTTCACAGTGAATCTAGGGGAAAAAAAGGAAGAGAGAGCGCACGCCCATAGCGTAAAATTGTATTTTAATGAGGGGAGGGGGAAAGGGGGGTAAAAAATGCACTCACAAGGGTACAATAAAATCAAGCATTGCGTGATATAATCACCACCATCCGGTACGTGTCTGCAACGTCTTGGGGCAGTCCCTGTCTTGCCGTCTCAGGATCGTACTCCTAAACAGATGTCCAGAGCAGATGGTATTCACTCCTGCAGTATAAGAGTCCTGTAAGATGGCTCCGTGTTGTAGGGGCTTCTGCAGCAGTTGCGCATGGATCAGTCCGTTCCAGCGCTCGTTGATGACGTCAGTGTCAATGCGTCTGACGTAATGACGCTCCCTGACGCGTTTCGTCACTCTCGGGTAACTTTCTCAAAGGGTAGTGTGGAGATGGGGGAGGTCCGGTATTTATATAAAGAGTCCAATCATCTCAATTACTTTGAGAAGGGGGGACGATCAAAGTAATTGAGATGATTGGACTCTTTATATAAATACCGGACCTCCCCCATCTCCACACTACCCTTTGAGAAAGTTACCCGAGAGTGACGAAACGCGTCAGGGAGCGTCATTACGTCAGACGCATTGACACTGACGTCATCAACGAGCGCTGGAACGGACTGATCCATGCGCAACTGCTGCAGAAGCCCCTACAACACGGAGCCATCTTACAGGACTCTTATACTGCAGGAGTGAATACCATCTGCTCTGGACATCTGTTTAGGAGTACAATCCTGAGACTGCAAGACAGGGACTGCCCCAAGACGTTGCAGACACGTACCGGATGGTGGTAATTATATCACGCAATGCTTGATTTTATTGTACCCTTGTGAGTGCATTTTTTACCCCCCTTTCCTCCTCCCCTCATTAAAATACAATTTTACGCTATGGGCGTGCGCTCTCTCTTCCTTTTTTCCCCCCATATATATATATATATATAAAACAAGAATCCCTATACATACTGTGTATATATATATATATATATATATATATATATATATATATATATATATATATATATTCTGTACTGTACTTTTTTTATACTGTATAAAAAAATTCACGCACAGCAGCCCTACAATTAATAAATAAATCTAAATAAATACATGAATATAAATAAATATATATTATGCGTATATATATATACAGTATATACACACACATGATGAACCAATATACAAATAAATGTAGAAGGGTTATCAAAATCATACTGTACTACAAATAACACTTCTCCATACAGACACACTACATTACAATGAATTTCCTTTAATAATTCTAACTGATCTAACAATCTAAATAATCAAATGCCAATGAAAAACCTCACATTCCAATCAATACATTGCATTTACATTGTATTTATGATGCATAAAATCTATGCACCATATACATTCTGCAAATGAATGTGAACAATATCATTGCAAGCTAAATACAAATACTGTACCTCCAAACAAGTCAACTATTTTAACCAATCAAGTAAACAAAAATCAATATATAAGTACCAACCAGAAAACAAAATTTAAAACTAAGGCTAACCCTTACAATACCAAGGATTACATCTATCTAATTGTAAAAATCATTATACTGTACACACATTGAAGCATTGCAATAAACAACATACAGTACAGTATATCCCCTGTATCTCCCTGCCTTGAGTGTAATGTGTGTAAAGCCCCCTCCCCCTAATGTTTCTGTTAAATCTCCCTGCCTTGAGTGTAATCTGTTTAAAGCCCCCTCCCCCTAATGTTTCTGTTAAATCTCCCTGCCTTGAGTGTAATCTGTATAAAGCCCCTTCCCGCTAATGTGTCTGTTAAATCTCCCTGTCTGTGTTGCTGTGAGTGCAGTTTATGTAAATGTGGGGAGGGGGAGTGTGTTATAACCCCACCTCCTTGACTGTGATCTGTGTAAAGTCCCTCCCTCTAATGTGTCTGTTAAATCTCCCTGCCTGTGTTGCTGTGAGTGCAGTTTATGTAAATGTGGGGAGGGGGAGTGGGTTATAACCCCACCTCCTTGACTGTGATCTGTGTAAAGCCCCCTCCCCCTAATGTGTCTGTTAAATCTCCCTGCCTGTTTTGCTGTGAGTGCAGTTTATGTAAATGTGGGGAGGGGGGGGACCCGATGTGCAAACTGTGAGGTCTAACCACCCTCACCCACTACTCACATACCGTAACCCCCCCCCCCCATCCTGGCCATGGCCCCTCCGCTTCTGCAAAACAGACACAAAAATTAAAACATCCAAAGTAATGTCCCCTAACCCCTTAATCACCATAGCGGTTATTAACCGCTACAGTCATTAAGGGGTTAACCCACCCTCACCCACCACTCGGGATGCCGACATACCCTCCCACACTAACCCCTCACCCCGTGAGGCCTAACCCTCCTCACCCACTACCCAAAAGGGAGGCCTACCCACATACCGTTGGGGAACCCCCCCCCACCCACAGTACCCACAATAAAAACAATACAGTGACCCACAATAAACATCATTATATTTATTAAATACATTACCCACCACCTGTGCCCCCCCATAAGTACAATATTTATCCTTTTACAAACAGGTTTCATAACGCAGCCCCACGCGAGTCCCCGTTAACCAATCAAGTAAACAAAAATCAATTAGCAATCATTATTTACATCCCTAAACAATTGACAGTCCATCCCGAACTATGAAACAATTAACTAATTCACGTCTGGAGCAGAACAATTTAGCATGTGAAAAAATATAAGTACCAACCGGAATACAAACTTTAAAACCAAGGCTAACCCTGAACACAAGCACACAAATCAACAATTTCATTTATCTAATTTTAAAATACTTAAACACACAATAAAGCATAGCAGCATAGACAAATTATTTTAAAACACATGAAAGAAAGCTTTTAAAAGAACATCATTTCTTACCCTGTATGTATATATCTCTCTAGACATATATACATACATACATACAGTTGCAAGAAATGATATACCACAAAAAAATACACATGTTAAAAAAACCTTTAAAAAAAATTAACAAGTTAAATAAAATTCAGTTCTTTAGTTCACTTACCATTACTTGGCCCCACCGACTCCCGTTGCGTACCTTACTCAAGAACCAATCCACCAGGCACAGGAACCCATAAATTAATAAACCATACAAAAAAATAAACATTAAACTAAAAATCCAAATCAATCCACGGGTCTTCTAATTGTAATCCATCTTCATCTTCATCTGTATTCTTCTTTCTTCTATCTTCTTCCGGGCGGGGCGGGGTCTTCTTTCCATCTTCGGCCACGCCCTGGTCTTCTTTCTTCTCCGGAGGTCCTTCCTCCTCGGCGTCTGGCTTCAAAATGAGACGACATAGGCTTTTAAAGGCCTATGACGTCACATTTTCGTCATATGGTTTCCACGGCCCTGATTGGGCCGTGAAAACCATGTGTTTTGGCCGATAAAAATAAAAATGATGCGTCACTTAAAGGCAATGAAATCACAGCCAATCAGAATGGCTTTGCTTCAATTGCCTTTAAGATGACGTCATTAAAAGAAACATGACCGGCCTCACATGGTATATAGCCAATCAGAGCGTGGGAACTCCATCCCTACTCTGATTGGCTCTAGTATACCATGTGACAGAGGCTTGGGGGGAGAAAGGATGTGACGTACTACAGCCAATCAGAGTAGGGATGGAGTTCCCACGCTCTGATTGGCTCTAGTACCATGTGACAAGCTTTCAATGATGTCACATCCTTTCTCCCCCCAAGCCTCTGTCACATGGTATACTAGAGCCAATCAGAGGAGGGGTGGAGTTCCCACACTCTGATTGGCTACCATACCATGTGAGGGCGGCTGTGACAGGGTGAAGTCAACCCCTATCAGTTATGCCTGGGAAACATATGTCTGAGTGCTTCATCCAGCACTCATAAGGGTTAACTCAGGTGGAAGCTAGCTAATCAGGATGTAAGCTGACACCTGAGAGCCAGCAAGGTAGATAAGGATCTTGTTACCAGCAGTAGCTGGCTGTCTGAGATGAGAGCACATGGATAGATGTGCTGCTAGACAGAAGGATACAGCACACTACTTACTGCAGCCAAAGTAAGATGTCTTTCATTTGTTTGCATGACTGCTTAAAAAGACTCTTACGGTTTGGGTATGGTTTAGTCAGCCAGCCTGCTAGCTAGGACTGCTGTGTTAGTCAGTTTTCTCCCAACGTAGAGCAGGATTTATGTGCTTAAAGGGATAGTGTACCCGCATGTTATGTTGCTGTGGAGAAATAAAGCCACTGAACGTTTTCATTTATCCTGAAACTACACGTGTGGACTGTTCCCTGACCTCGGCTACAGTCCGTCCTGCCACAAGTGGTGTCAAAACTGGGATTTGGACGGGCCCTGTATCTGAAGGGCCACACACACACACACAGACGGGGGAAAAAAATGGAGACTATTTTTTCTCAGTTCCTTGAGCAACAGCTCCAGCTAGCAGAGAAGCAAGCTGAGCGACAAGCCCAGCAAGATGAGCAACAGGCCCAGCGAGAGGAAAAGCTACTCCAATTGCTGGCCGAAGGCCCAGCCCCAGGCAGACCAGGGATTCCAAATAATCCACCGGTGATGCTACATAAAATGAAGCCAAACGAAGACCCAGAGGCATTTCTCCTCACTTTTGAAAGGGTAGCCACGGCCCACGGCTGGACAGTTGATCGCTGGGTAACGACTCTGGCTCCACTCCTCATAGGGGAAGCTCAGGCAGCCTACCAGGCTCTTCCAGCAGACGAGGCCATGGACTATCAGCAACTAAAGGCTGCTATTCTGGATCGCCTAGGCCTCACTCCAGAGACCTACCGACAGCGGTTCCGGACCGTCAAATATACAAACAGAGACAGACCCCGGGTTGTAGCCCACCGCTTAGTAGACTTATGTACCAGGTGGATACAACCGGAAAAACATGACAAGGCAGATCCTTGAACAGTTTGTGCTCGAGCAGTTCATACAGATACTGCCCCCCTCCTCCCGCTCCTGGGTAAAAAGACATGCTGCATTTTCCCTGGATTCAGCGGTCCGCTTGGAGGAAAACTTCCTGGGCGACGACACTCAACAGGATAGCTGGGAATGGCCGGTGCAAACACCAGTTGCTTCCGGTGATACTAGAGGCATGAGAGCAGACAATCGAGGGGTCTACAACCCGCCAGCTCGGGAGATCCAGTCAACCCAATCGGAAGACCCTTTCCCATCTCGGAGGGTTCCTGGTACAAACTCCCGCAGAGACGCCCGTCCTTGGTCCGAGGCCACTGGATCACTCAAGGGAGGCCACCACCCACAGTATTCCCCGAGAACCTGGACTCCTGTCACCCACCCGGTGGAGAGGATTACCCCACCAACCAGAAGGGAGGATCCTATCCAACAGTGGAGAGGTCCAAACCCGAGCCCCGTCGAGAGCTTCCGCTGACGACCGAGGTTGTGGATTCAGGAGATAAGATGGACTGTTCATATGGCAGAACCACTGCCACAGCTTGTCTCCGAGGGGACCACAATCCGTTGTTAGTCCCAGCATCTCTGGAGGGGACAAAAGTAAACGCAATGCTGGACTCGTGCTCTGGAAAAACCCTGATCCTAGAGGGCCTAATTCCAAGCAATAGACTATCTTATGACTCTCCTTGGAATATCGAGTGTATCTATGGGGATACAAAGAGATACCCGACGGCGAACGTTCTACTGCGTATCCAGGATCAAGAGGCTAGCCTACTAGTGGGAGTTGCTCCCTGGCTACCTGCTCCTGTTCTACTTGACCGAGACTGGCCCTACCTCGAAACATTGTTGGCCCCTACTCCTACAGAGCCTCCTTCTCTGGTACCGGAGAAGCCCGGAGACTTGTTCCCTTTTCCCCCAGAGATTTTTCCCCGTAGACACCATGTCCCAAAGACACGTAAACAGAGATGTGCGGAAAAAGAGGACTGGTTAAGAAAGGCTGGGACTCTTGGTAACATTAGTCAGCCCAAAGGACTGCAGGTCGTGGCCGGGGATGACCAGGGTGGGGAACAGATAGATACGGGAATTTTGCCAGACGTGGATCTTCCTGACTTCCGTCAGAGGCAAAGGGAGGACCCAGATCTGGCTAGACAATATGAGAAGTTGGTACAGGTCAACAACAAGATAATGGATGAACAGGGTGTAAAAGTGTTTCCACATTTTGAACTGTTGAATGACATTCTATATCGTGTGAATAAGGTTACACAAACAGGGGAGGTCATTCAACAGATGCTAGTCCCTAAAGGGTTGATTAAAACGGTGTTCACCCTAGCCCATACTCTCCCATGGGGTGGTCATTTGGGCAGAGATAAAACCACGGACCGCATCTCGTCCCGGTTTTACTGGCCAGGCATACATGGTGACATCATGAAACTATGTGAGACATGTCCTGAATGCCAGTTAACTAGCCAAAAAGGACAGAAGCCGGCTCCCTTGGTTCCTCTGCCCTTGGTAGCCGTCCCATTCGAGAGAATTGGGGTAGATCTGGTCGGACCTTTAGAACCCTCTGCGAAGGGACATAAATTTAAACTCGTTGTGGTAGATTATGCCACCAGATATCCTGAGGCCTTCCCTCTGAGATCAGCCACTGCTAAACAGGTTGCTCACAGGCTGTTAGAACTGTTCTCTAGGGTAGGACATCCCCAAGTAATGTTAACTGACCAGGGAACAAATTTCATGGCAAAGTTAATGCAGGATGTCCTAAAGTTATTGGAGGTAAAATCCGTCCGGACCTCAGTCTACCATCCTCAGACTGATGGATTGGTAGAGAGGTTTAACCGTACTTTAAAAACCATGCTTAGGAAGTTTGTGGACACTGAAAAGCGAGCTTGGGATGAACTTCCCCCTTTCCTGTTGTTTGCGGTACGAGAAGTTCCCCAATCATCTACAGGCTTCTCCCCGTTTGAGCTCCTATATGGACGCCAACCTCGGGGTATTCTCGACCTACTGAAGGAATCCTGGGAGCTGGAGCCCTCCCCCTCCAAGAATACCCTTCAGTATGTCATAGACCTTAGAAATTGCCTAGACATGATAGGTCGGTTTGCTAAGGAAAACCTCAAATCTGCTCAAGAACGTCAAGAAAGGCAGTATAACCAAAATGCTCGCTTGAGGGTCTTCCAACCTGGGGACCAAGTGATGCTACTACTACCGACATCAGAGAGTAAACTCCTTGCGAAGTGGCAGGGTCCTTTCCAAGTTCTCCGCCGCACCGGGGAGGTGAACTATGAGATCTCTCAACCAGGGTCCAGGAAAGGTAAACAAATCTACCACGTGAACCTCCCGAAACCCTGGAAAACGATGAGATCACTGTTCATCCACCCTCGGGAAGGAGAGACGGATTTGGGTCCGCAGCTTCCAAAGGGTAGTACGTACAATGACCATCAGGTTCCTATGGGAGGGCAGATAAAACAACGGAACAAAGGTCAGACCTACTAGAATTATGTGACCAGTTCCCAGATGTTTTTTCGGAGCTGCCAGGGCAGACTAATCAAAGAGACACAACACTCTGTGGGGGATACTTCCTCTGTAACAAATGCACGGCATGCAAATACAGTAACAAAAAAATAAATTTTATATCAAATAAAACACATAAACAGTATAAAATTAAACAACATATTACATGTAGTAGTTCCTTTGTTATATATTTACTTGAATGTCCGTGTTGTCTGCAGTATGTGGGTATGACAACGCGAGCTATAAAAAGACGTTTGTATGAACATATATACAATATTAAAACTGGTTTAGTCACACACAATGTGTCTAATCATTTTCTTCAGGTGCACAATAAAGACCCAAAAGGTTTGAGGTGCGTAGGAATAGAGCGCATTGTACCACACTGGAGAGGAGGTAACACATTGAGCCTATTGGGGAGAAGAGAGTCCTATTGGATTTATGAGTTATGTACTCTGTCCCCAATGGGCTTAAATGTAGAATTCGATTTGAAATCCTTTTTGGTGGGTTAGTACCAAATACAAACACATAAGGTGACATGTCATATACATTAGTGTTTAAATTCGCTTATAGCAGTAGGTTCCTCCTACATAAATAAGCACACTATCACTGGTTTAATACATTTTATCTAATCATAATTCGCAATATTATATTACATAAATTTTTTTTTTTTTTTATGTCCTACCTTAAAATTATGCATTTTTTTATTTTTTTTATTTTTTTTTATTCATTTATTTTTTGTTTATATACATAAATATATATGTTGTTAGTAGTATATGTTCATTGTTTATTGTGTCATGTTTAAATATATATATGTTGTTAGTAGTATATGTTCATTGTATATTGTGTTATGTTTAATGTTGTCATTATGTATAACAGCTGTACAAAATAGTAAGTAGCTTTTTTGTTCAAAGACATTCTCACTGTGCAGTGTCTGATTGCAAACACACTAAGAGCAACTTTATTACAAGCACAGCACATGTGCAATTAGCTACAGGTGGAACTATTTACCCAAATGGTGAAGTCAGTATTTAAAGGACATTTTGGACTTTTTTATTCATATACCCCTGAGGAAGAGAGCAGATCGCTCTTGAAACGCGTAGGGTGGAGGTTCAAGCCCCGCACACATTGGTGTAGTACCCCCCGTACATCGGTGAATCAACGTGAGCTGCCAGCTAACCATCTCTTATAGCCGCCGACGAGTTGAACCAGCTGTTGCGGTTTCCCATTATTCAAGCGCCCTGCTTGGCGCCCTGCAGGAGTACCTGCTGACAAGTTGCGTCCACGAGCGGATAGAGACGCCAGCTAGCAGTGAGCAGCAGATAGACGAGCTCACGGTGGTCCGTGGCTGACATCGTGCTGAATCAGCTGCAGCTGAGTTCCATCTGCTCAGACGTGCTTCCTGGAGCTGCAGGAGTCCCTGCTGATGAGCTGCACCCACGAGCCGACAGAGACGCCAGCTAAGCAGAGAGCAGCACACAGATGAGAGGGGATACTCTCTAAAATATCCACTGCCTGCAAACCTATTCCATCCGGTGAGTAGGCATTGCTATCATCAACATTGGTGCTACGGAGCAGTTGAACCACCTATTCAGATTTTTAATTGCTTAAATCTATATGTCCATGCAAATTGTGCATTATATTAAATATTAATTGTTATTAAATGATTTTATTGTCCTAAAAATACCATTTCAGTATTCAGCTGTTATATGTTGTCTTATATGTTGTTTGTTTAATGTTTCAACAGTATTACGCTATGTGTTGTGCTTTCTCTTTGTTTTCAAGCCCACCGTGAGGATCAACAATCTTCACAACCAACAGGCTTGGTTTTCGTATATCCTTTATAGTGGTAAAATTTTATAGGCGCCCACGGAACTATTCCCTGTACATACTGTTTTCCTGACCAGGGGGTCGGTCTTTGTGTCCTAGGCAGCCCCTTATGTATAGTTTTATTTAATATATAAGGTAATAGTTACTACACCACACACATTGCGGTTAGCGCTACCTGTTTTGTTGTTTATAACCAAAATGCTCGCTTGAGGGTCTTCCAACCTGGGGACCAAGTGATGCTACTACTACCGACATCAGAGATTAAACTCCTTGCGAAGTGGCAGGGTCCTTTCCAAGTTCTCCGCCGCACCGGGGAGGTGAACTATGAGATCTCTCAACCAGGGTCCAGGAAAGGTAAACAAATCTACCACGTGAACCTCCTGAAACCCTGGAAAACGATGAGATCACTGTTCATCCACCCTCGGGAAGGAGAGACGGATTTGGGTCCGCAGCTTCCAAAGGGTAGTATGTACAATGACCATCAGGTTCCTATGGGAGGGCAGTTAACAACGGAACAAAGGTCAGACCTACTAGAATTATGTGACCAGTTCCCAGATGTTTTTTCGGAGCTGCCAGGGCAGACTAATTTAGTGTCCCATAGGATTGAGACAGAACCTGGCATAAAAGTACGGTCCTGTCCCTATAGATTGCCAGAGGGCTGAAAAGACCTGGTAGAGAGGGAGATAATAGACATGTTGGAATTGGGCGTGATCAAGGAGTCCCACAGCGAATGGTGTAGCCCTATCGTGTTGGTCCCTAAACCAGATGGGAAGGTGAGGTTTTGCGTGGATCTGCAAAAGGTAAATGCTGTATCCAGATTTGATGCATATCCAATGCCTAGGGTGGATGAATTGCTTGACTCGCTTGGGAAAGCAGAGTATATCTCTACCCTAGATCTCACGAAAGAATATTGGCAGATACCTCTAGCGGAAGAATCCAAATGCAAAACTGCCTTCGCCACCCCTCTCGGGTTATACCAATTCGTCACTATGCCATTTGGGTTACATGGGGCTCAAGCCACGTTCCAAAGGTTAATGGACAAGGTACTATGACCCCATAGGGCATATGCCGTGGCCTACTTGGATGACATTGTCATCTATAGCAGACACTGGCAGTCTCATATAAAAAGTTTAAGGGCAGTCCTAACGTCCTTAAGAACAGGGCTCACTGTAAATCCAAAAAAATGTGCCCTGGGTAAATCCACTACAAAGTACTTGGGCTATGCCGTTGGGGGAGGGATAGTAAGGCCACTAGCTAGCAAGGTGGCCGCCATAAAGGAAGTTCCCACCCCACAGACAAAGACACAGGTCTGCTCCCTTTTGGGGTTAGCAGGGTATTACCGGCGGTTTATCCCCAATTTTTCAGAAATATCTGTACCCCTAACAGATCTGACAAAAAAGAGTGCCTCGACCCAAGTTAAATGGTCTTGGGAGTGCCAGGACGCCTATGACATGCTAAAAAAGTGCCTGTCAAAGGGCCCCGCTCTTCGGAACCCAGATTTTAAAGAGCCCTTCATCATCCTGACGGATGCCTCAGAGGTAGGACTGGGAGCAGTGCTGTCTCAGCAATTTGATGGTGTTGAACACCCCATACTGTTCATCAGCCGGAAGCTGTTCCCAAGGGAAGTGAGGTATTCCGTTATTGAGAAGGAATGCCTAGCTGTAAAATGGGCATTTGAGGCCTTGAGACTTTATGTCGCCGGAGTTCACTTCACCCTGGTCACTGACCTTGCGCCCTTGAAGTGGTTAAACACCATGAAGGACACAAATCCAAGGTTGACCAGGTGGTATATGGCCCTCCAACCCTTCTCTTTTGATATTCAGCATAGACCTGGAAAAGACCATGGAAATGCTGATTTTTTGTCAAGAGAAGGAGTGGAGGGTCGGGCTTCAGCCGTGTGGGACACTAGCCACACACAAACAGGGGAGGTATGTGACAGGGTGAAGTCAACCCCTATCAGTTATGCCTGGGAAACATATGTCTGAGTGCTTCATCCAGCACTCATAAGGGTTAACTCAGGTGGAAGCTAGCTAATCAGGATGTAAGCTGACACCTGAGAGCCAGCAAGGTAGATAAGGATCTTGTTACCAGCAGTAGATGGCTGTCTGAGATGAGAGCACATGGATAGATGTGCTGCTAGACAGAAGGATACAGCACACTACTTACTGCAGCCAAAGTAAGATTTCTTTCATTTGTTTGCATAACTGCTTAAAAAGACTCTTACGGTTTGGGTATGGTTTAGCCAGCCAGCCTGCTAGCTAGGACTGCTGTGTTAGTCAGTTTTCTCCCAACGTGGAGCAGGATTTATTTGCTTAAAGGGACAGTGTACCCGCATGTTATGTTGCTGTGGAGAAATAAAGCCACTGAATGTTTTCATTTATCCTGAAACTACACGTGTGGACTGTTCCCTGACCTCAGCTACAGGCCGTCCTGCCACAGCGGCCATGTGTCTTTTCATGACGTCATCTTAAAGGCAATTGAAGCAAAGCCATTCTGATTGGCTGTGCTGTCATTGCCTTTAAATGACGTCATCATTTTTATTTTTATCGGCCAAAACACATGGTTTTCACGGCCCAATCAGGGCCGTGGGAACCATATGACGAAAATGTGACGTCATAGGCCTTTAAAAGCCTATGTCGTCTCATTTTTAAGCCAGGCGCCGCGGAGGAAGAACCTCCGGACAAGAAAGAAGACCAGGGCGTGGCCGAAGATGGAAAGCAGACCCCGCCCCGCCCGGAAGAAGATAGAAGAAAGAAGAATACAGATGAAGATGAAGATGGATTACAAATAGAAGACCCGTGGATTGATTTGGATTTTTAGTTTAATGTTTATTTTTTTGTATGGTTTATTATTTTATGGGTTCCTGTTCGTGGATTGGTTCGTGAGTAAGGTGCGCAACGGGAGTCGGTGGGGGCAAGTAAGGGTAAGTGAACTAAAGAAATGTATTTTATTTAACTTGTTAATTTTTTTAAAAGCTTTTTTAACATGTGTATTTTTTTTTGTGGTATATCATTTCTTGCAACTGTATGTATGTATGTATATATGTCTAGAGAGATATATACATACAGGGTAAGAAATGATGTTGTTTTAAAAGCTTTCTTTCATGTGTTTTAAATTAATTTGTCTATGCTGCTATGCTTTATTGTGAGTTTAAAGTATTTTAAAATTAGATAGATCTATTCCTTGGTATTGTATTGTGTGTTTGAGGGAGGTCAGCAATAGCCTTGGTTTTAAAGGTTGGATTTTGGTTGGTACTTATATTTTTTCACATGCTGAATTGTTCTGCTCGAGGCGTGAATTAGTTAATTGTTTCTTTGTTCGGGATGGACTGTCAATTGTTTAGGGATGTAAATAATGATTGCTAATTGATTTTTGTTTACTTGATTGGTTAAAATAGTTGACTTGTTTGGAGGTTTTGTACTGTATTTGTATTTAGCTTGCAATGATATTTTTCACATTTATTTGCAGGATGTATATGGTGCATACATTTTATGCATCATTTCTACAATGTAAATGCAATGTATTGATTGGAATGTGAGGTTTTTCATTGGCATTTGATGATTTATATTGTAAGATCAGTTAGGATTATTAAAGGAAATTCATTGTAATGTAGTGTGTCTGTATGGAGAAGTGATATTTGTAGTACAGTATGATTTTGATAACCCTTCTACATTTATTTGTATATTGGTTCAT
Source organism: Ascaphus truei (assembly GCF_040206685.1). Taxonomy (NCBI): domain Eukaryota; kingdom Metazoa; phylum Chordata; class Amphibia; order Anura; family Ascaphidae; genus Ascaphus; species Ascaphus truei. Next base: position 50,291,835 of record NC_134487.1, on the reverse strand, counting down.
CTTGTGTGTATATACTGTGTGTATATATATATATATATATATATATATATATATATATATATACATATATATATTTATTTCTATTCATGTATTTATTTATTTAGATTTATTTATTAATTGTGGGGCTGCTGTGCGTGAATTTTTTTATTGTGGGTAGCGGGGGTGGGTGAAGAGGGTATTTGGCCCTTGGTGTGAGTTTAGGACTTGCGGGGAGGTTGCGGGTGCACTTAACCCCTTCACGTGAAGGGGTTAAGTGCACCCGCTACCCCCCTGCAAGCCCTAAACAACCACCTTTGGGGCTAATACCCCCTTCACCCACCCCCACTACCCACAATAAAAAAAATTCACACACAGCAGCAGCACAATTAATAAATAAATCTAAATAAATAAATAAATACATGAATAGAAATAAATACATTTAAAATACATTTTTATTCATAGTGTAGATGTGCAGGGGGTCTCCGGAGCTGAAGAGCTTTGGTTTTAGGTCTGGGGACCCCCTGCTTCCCGAGATACAGGCCCCTTTATGGGGTGCCGTTATCCCTCTGCTTGGTTTACATGCCGCGGTCACCAACGCGGTTCAGCTCCGGAGACCCCCTGCACATCTACACTATGAATAAAAATGTATTTTAAATGTATTTATTTATATTAATGTATTTATTTATTTATTTAGATTTATTTATTTATTTTTTGGGCGGCTGCTGTGTGTGAATTTTTTTTATTTTGGGTAGCGGGGGTTGGTGAAGGGGGTATTAGCCCCAACGATTGTTGTTTAGGGCTTGCGGGGGGGGTGCGGGAGGGGTTAACCCCTTCATGACCGTAGCAGTCATAACTGCTACGGCCGTGAAGGGGTTAAGTGCACCCGCAATCCCCCCGCAAGTCCTAAACTCACACCAAGGGCCAAATACCCCCTTCACCCACCCCCGCTACCCACAATAAAGCGGGCACGGTGGGTTAAGCCCTTCATTGCCTTAGCGGCTATCAGCTATGGTAATGAAGCAGCATTTCTGTATTTTTAATAATATTGTGCAGGAGCAGGGGTCCCTTGAGCTTTGATTTCTGGCTCAGGGAACCCCCTGCTCACTGTACAATATTATTAACAATACAGTCATGCTGCTTCGTTACCATAGCACATAGCCGCAAAGGTAAGGAATGAGTGTTTATTTATATATGTATTTTATTCATACTGTAGATGTGCAGAGGCACTCCGGAGCTGAACCGCTGTGGTTTTAGGTCCTGGGACCCCCTGCTTCCCGAGATACAGGCCCCTTTATGGGGTGCCAGTATCCCTCTGCTTTGTTTACATGCCGCGGTCACGTGATCGGGACTTTTAAATGCAGAGGGATACCGGCATTGCAGTATTGCAGCCAGCGGGAATAAAATGCTTAAATCACAGCCGCGAAAATAACGCAATACACCCCGGGAGAAAACTACACAAAACCACACATCACCGGGATAATCTGAAATTCGCGGAGCTAGCTGAGTTAGAATAAAGTTGGTAGCCACTTTAGATTCCTTTGATCTGGCTAGATCATATGGAGCTGCCTCCCCATACAGTGACTGGAACACATTTCTGGACTTGTTTTCATCTACCTATTGGACTGGTCTGTTCTATTTTTATTTTTTCACTGGACACTGTTTTATCCATATAATCTCATTTTGTGTTAAACTATTTTTTCTTTTATATATAAATTATTTTTGTTATATATATATTACCATCAAATTCAATAAATGTTTTCACTATTTTCACAATTAGTTAACACTAATAGTTATTGCACTATTTTTAGAACATTCCTACACTTACACACTGATAGCGCTACTTTTTTTTCTTGTATATGTGTGTGTATATATATATATATATATATATATATATAACACAAGATACAAAAACAAACAGTAGCGCTAACTAAGTGATATGTGGGTTCCACTAATTATTTAAAATATAATAGTGATTATTTATATATAATAACAGTGAAGTGACAAAAATTAATGTAGGAATTATATATAAAGTGTAAAATGTGTACAAAATGACAAAAAAGAGAACAAACCAGTCCAATTGTATGGAATATAGATGTAAAAAGTCAAGATTAGATACCAGTCACTGTATGGTGTAGGCAAGCTTCTTTAATGATCTAGCCATATCATAAAATAACTAAAAGAAAAAAAGAAGTGCCAGATCCATAGCGTAATACTGTATGTGAATAGTTAAATAGTTAAACTTGCAAGTCCTTGGGAACACTCTTGTTCTTAATAAAATTAACTATTCACATACAGTATTACACTATGGAGCTGGCGCTTCTTTTTTTCTATTATATATATATATATATATATATATATTGCAAAGAATGACCTAGGCGCACATATGCAGGGGAAGAGAAAAGAAAAAGAGGAAAAAATCATAGGGCAGTATATCAATACAAGCAGATAAGAATTCGGTGAGATATGCACTTACACTAGTAAGATCATTAAATGCCTTTAATCCACTTAGGGACTCTCGAACTCAGCTCCTGTAGTTCGTCTGTTTCTTGGCTCCTGGATCTCTGGAGAGGCTTGTCCTGAAGGCTCCTTGCAGCAGTCACGATGAGTCTGTTTTTAGCAGACTATACCTTGGTGTGGATCTCAAATAAAGGGATGGGTAGGGAATAAAAGGAGAAACATATGTGTAAAACCTTTTAATAAAACATCTAAGGATAAAACAAAAGTATTTAACTCACATTCTATGAGTTAAAAACGGGCAGTAGAGAGTGTTTAGCGAGTCTCTCACACTCGTGGTATAGAACGCGGTATAGATTGGAGCAGGGAGAGTGACGCCAAGAGACTGTTCCTAGTGTGAGCTGAACGGAGCTGAACGGAGCATTGGCAGTGAATTACACAGAGGGAAATCTCGCGAGAGCCGTACGAGATCTGATCACCTGATGCGGAAGCACTTGCCGGTGTGAGGAGGTCTGGAAGTCGGCGTTCTATACCACGAGTGTGAGAGACTCGCTAAACACTCTCTACTGCCCGTTTTTAACTCATAGAATGTGAGTTAAATACTTTTGTTTTATCCTTAGATGTTTTATTAAAAGGTTTTACACATATGTTTCTCCTTTTATTCCCTACCCATCCCTTTATTTGAGATCCACACCAAGGTATAGTCTGCTAAAAACAGACTCATCGTGACTGCTGCAAGGAGCCTTCAGGACAAGCCTCTCCAGAGATCCAGGAGCCAAGAAACAGACGAACTACAGGAGCTGAGTTCGAGAGTCCCTAAGTGGATTAAAGGCATTTAATGATCTTACTAGTGTAAGTGCATATCTCACCGAATTCTTATCTGCTTGTATTGATATACTGCCCTATGATTTTTTCCTCTTTTTCTTTTCTCTTCCCCTGCATATGTGCGCCTAGGTCATTCTTTGCAATACATTCCCAGTGGCGTTGTGGAGCCGCAGACCTAACTTGGCTGCAAGTCTGTAGGGTTAGTAGATTGTAAGGGTATATACCTTGTATTGATTGATTGGCTGAGAGTGTGGTTTTATCTAACCATATTCAACATATTGTCTATATCTGCGCTGTTGTTATTTGTCTGTATATATATATATATATATATATATATATATACATACAAAACAAAATGTAAGCGCTCGTTCAATACATCCAATGAATATGATCTTTAAATATTAATTCAAACGTCATGTAAGGTAGATAATATAGACACTAATAATACTATAATGGATGAAGATAATTGACAAAGTATACTAATATAAACAAATGTGAAGGTGCTCAATTAAATAAAATAATTAATCAAATAGAATATTACATTAATAACAAACAAATGAATGATGAGAATATAATCAAAAACCAAATAAAATGTCCACATTAATGTCCGTGAAAAATGAAAAGATGAAAAATATGTATACTTGAAATGACTTCTTCACAGCTTCTCAATGGATAAACCACATCCACAATAATATGTAGAGATAGAATCCGCTATAAGACTTTAAGATTCTAAATATCCATTGGAAAATCCTTAAATGTGATCCTTATTTAAAAGAATCTTTACCAATTAAAGCACCTGTAGTCTTTAAGAAGGAAACTAATATCAAAAGTCTTATAGCGCCAAGTAAATTAAAGACAAAAGCAAAATTCAAACAACTTAAAACCAATGGGAACTTTAAGTGTATGAGGCCTAGCAGCCATGCTTTTAAGCAGATATGCTTTTAAGTATATATGTTTCAAGTATTTATGAAGTTTAAAAAGGAAGGAAGACTATTGAATCACTCACTCATCTCTTCTCTTTCCTCAGGTAAAAACATATTCCAATTGTCTGTCTATCCTGATATCCTCCCATGCTGTGTATTTAGTTCTATTTAGGTAAAAACATATTCCAATTGTCTGTCTATCCTGATATCCTCCCATGCTGTGTATTTAGTTCTATTTAGGTAAAAACATATTCCAATTGTCTGTCTATCCTGATATCCTCCCATGCTGTGTATTTAGTTCTATTTAGGTAAAAACATATTCCAATTGTCTGTCTATCCTGATATCCTCCCATGCTGTGTATTTAGTTCTATTTAGGTAAAAACATATTCCAATTGTCTGTCTATCCTGATATCCTCCCATGCTGTGTATTTAGTTCTATTTAGGTAAAAACATATTCCAATTGTCTGTCTATCCTGATATCCTCCCATGCTGTGTATTTAGTTCTATTTAGGTAAAAACATATTCCAATTGTCTGTCTATCCTGATATCCTCCCATGCTGTGTATTTAGTTCTATTTAGGTAAAAACATATTCCAATTGTCTGTCTATCCTGATATCCTCCCATGCTGTGTATTTAGTTCTATTTAGGTAAAAACATATTCCAATTGTCTGTCTATCCTGATATCCTCCCATGCTGTGTATTTAGTTCTATTTAGGTAAAAACATATTCCAATTGTCTGTCTATCCTGATATCCTCCCATGCTGTGTATTTAGTTCTATTTAGGTAAAAACATATTCCAATTGTCTGTCTATCCTGATATCCTCCCATGCTGTGTATTTAGTTCTATTTAGGTAAAAACATATTCCAATTGTCTGTCTATCCTGATATCCTCCCATGCTGTGTATTTAGTTCTATTTAGGTAAAAACATATTCCAATTGTCTGTCTATCCTGATATCCTCCCATGCTGTGTATTTAGTTCTATTTAGGTAAAAACATATTCCAATTGTCTGTCTATCCTGATATCCTCCCATGCTGTGTATTTAGTTCTATTTAGGTAAAAACATATTCCAATTGTCTGTCTATCCTGATATCCTCCCATGCTGTGTATTTAGTTCTATTTAGGTAAAAACATATTCCAATTGTCTGTCTATCCTGATATCCTCCCATGCTGTGTATTTAGTTCTATTTAGGTAAAAACATATTCCAATTGTCTGTCTATCCTGATATCCTCCCATGCTGTGTATTTAGTTCTATTTAGGTAAAAACATATTCCAATTGTCTGTCTATCCTGATATCCTCCCATGCTGTGTATTTAGTTCTATTTAGGTAAAAACATATTCCAATTGTCTGTCTATCCTGATATCCTCCCATGCTGTGTATTTAGTTCTATTTAGGTAAAAACATATTCCAATTGTCTGTCTATCCTGATATCCTCCCATGCTGTGTATTTAGTTCTATTTAGGTAAAAACATATTCCAATTGTCTGTCTATCCTGATATCCTCCCATGCTGTGTATTTAGTTCTATTTAGGTAAAAACATATTCCAATTGTCTGTCTATCCTGATATCCTCCCATGCTGTGTATTTAGTTCTATTTAGGTAAAAACATATTCTAATTGTCTGTCTGTAAATCATCCCCCTACTGTCTTAATTTAATTCAGCTTTCACACTTGTGCAAGGCAAGGCAAGGCAACACCCACCTTAGAAAAACCATTTGCTTTAACTACCCTCACATGTGTTAATTAAGTTTGTTGTGCCAACCAGGTGACTTTCTAAAAGTATATAAGTAAACTCCTAACAGCCATTGCTGCTAGCAGCCATGCTTTTAAGCAGATATGCTTTTAAGTATATATGTTTCAAGTATTTATGAAGTTTAAAAAGGAAGTTCAAAAAGAAGTGGAAAAGTGGACATCACCTACTGCTTCTGATTCCTGCTTTTGATCTACGTTGGAAAAGAGGATATCATCTATCTAAGATTGCACATCTCAACACTTAACTATTGCTGTGATGCCGCCTTTATTTTTTATATTTGCTGCAACCGCACTTATTTTCAAATTATGCACTTCCTTCCACTAGTCTCCTTATGTCTCTAACTCTATTCATATATCTCCATCTCTCCTTTCTTCCCCACTTCTCAGTTCACATGAACTCCTTTCTTACCTGCATCCTCTGTCACCACACAGCTATACCTCCTGCACTAAAACACACCCCTACAAATCATCCTCACACATCCTCTTTCTATCCATGCTTCTCCTCCTTGCTTCTGGGGATATCTCTCCCAATCCTGGTCCCTGCCTTATTTCTACTTGCTCTCGTCCTCGCCTCCCACATACAACTTCTACTCCTTCTGGTGTTAACCCCTCCAACCTCATACCCATCCCCTGCCACCCTCCCTCCTCTCTCCCTTTCTCCTGTGCCCTTTGGAATGCTCGCTCCCTCTCTAACAAGTTCCTCTCTGTGCATGACTTCTTTCTCTCTCACTCCCTGCTTCTCTTTGCTATAACTGAGACCTGGCTCACTCAGTCTGACTCTGCTCTGGAAGCTGCCCTCTCTTTTGGTGGCCTTTCCTTCTCCCACACTCCGCGCCTTGATGGCAGGGGTGGAGGTGTGGGGCTCCTGCTCTCCTCTCTCTGCCGTTACCGAACTATTCCTATTCCCCCCTCTCTTGCTTTTCCCTCCTTTGAGGTTCACACTGTCCAGATCTTCTCTCCTCTCCCTGTTCATGTGGCGGTCATGTATCGCCCACCTACCTCTACTCATCCCCCTTCTGCCTTTCTCTCTCACTTTGAATCCTGGCTCTCTTTCTTCCTCTCCTCATACTCCCCTGTTCTTCTCCTTGGGGACTTCAATTGCCACATTGATGACCCCTCTCTCCCTTGGGCTTCCCGCTTTCTTTCTCTAACCTCTTCTTTTGGCCTTCAACAGTGGACTGCAGCCAGCACCCACAAGGATGGCCACTACTTAGACCTGGTTTTCACTAAAAATTTCTCTCTCTCTGATTTCTCCATTTCCCCTTTTCCTCTCTCTGACCATCACCTCATCTCATTCTCTCTATCTCGCTTCTCAACTTCTCCACCTCCATCTACACCCCGGTTCTGCAGAAACCTGCGCTCTATTCACTTACCTGACTTTGAGTCCACGTTACACTCCTCCCTCTCCTCTCTCAGATCTGCTACAGACCCTGACAAACTGGTCAGGAACTACAACTCTGCCTTGTCCTCCTCTCTTGATCTACATGCCCCGCTTTCTCTCTGCCGCACTCGCCCTTTTAACCCTAGACCCTGGTTAAATTCCCACACGCGCATGCTTCGTTCCTCCACTCGTTCCTCTGAACGCCTCTGGAGGAAATCTCATACTCTCGCAGACTTCCTTCACTACAAATTTATGCTATCCTGTTTCAACTCTGCCCTCTCGCAAGCTAAACAAGCCTACTTTTCTTCACTCATCAACATGCACAAGTCTAACCCACGCCGACTGTTCTCTGTCTTTGATACTCTACTCAAACCACCCTCCGCTGCCTCTCCTTCCTCCATCTCCGCTCAGGACTTTGCTGACTATTTTAAGGAAAAGGTGGAATCCATACGTCAGAACATCCCCTCTGTTTCTTCCTCCCATCCTACACCTCTTCCTAACTCTCCTCCTGCCTTCCTTGACTCTTTTTCCACTGTCTCAGAGGAGGATGTGTCGCTGTTGATCGCCTCTTCTCCCTCTACCACTTGCCCTCTTGACCCCATTCCCTCCCATCTCCTAAAACCTCTTGCTCCTACTATAATCCCTACGCTCACGCACATTTTTAACTCCTCCCTCTGCTCTGGAACCTTTCCATCCTCCTTCAAACATGCAACAGTCATACCATTACTCAAAAACAGCAAGCTTGACCCTACCTGTCTTTCTAACTATCGGCCTGTCTCCCTCCTGCCTTTTGCCTCTAAACTCCTTGAACGTCTTGTATTCGCTCGCTTGCTCCATTTTCTCAACACCTATTCTCTCCTAGACCCTCTACAATCTGGCTTCCGTACTGCTCACTCCACGGAAACAGCCCTCACTAAAATAACTGACGACCTCCATGCTGCCAAAGACAGAGGTCATTACACTCTGCTCATATTACTCGACCTCTCTGCAGCATTTGACACCGTGGACCACCCTCTTCTCCTTCACATTCTCCATACTCTTGGCATTCGGAACAAAGCTCTATCCTGGATCTCATCCTACCTCTCCCATCGTACTTTCAGTGTCTCTTCTGCTAATACCTCCTCCTCCTCTATTGATCTCTCTGTGGGGGTACCCCAGGGCTCTGTCCTGGGACCTCTTCTCTTTTCTCTGTATACACTCTCTCTAGGTGACCTAATAACATCTTTTGGGTTTAATTATCACCTCTATGCTGACGACACACAAATATATTTCTCAACACCCGACCTTACACCTACTGTACAAACCAAAGTTTCTGAATGTCTCTCTGCTATATCATCCTGGATGGCCCTCCGCCGCCTTAAACTCAACATGGCTAAAACAGAGCTCCTCATACTTCCTCCCAAACCTGGCCCTACTACCTCCTTCCACATTACTGTTGGAACTACGATCATTCACCCAGTAGCCCAAGCACGCTGCCTTGGGGTCACACTCGACTCCTCTCTCACATTTGCCCCTCACATTCAAAACATTTCTAAAACCTGTTGCTTTTTCCTCCGCAATATAACAAAGATACGCCCTTTCCTCTGTTGCTCGACTGCTAAAACTCTGACTCAGGCCCTCATTCTCTCCCGTCTTGATTACTGTAACCTCCTGCTGTCCGGCCTTCCTGCCTCTCACCTGTCTCCCCTACAATCTATCCTTAACGCTGCTGCCAGAATCACTCTACTCTTTCCTAGATCTGTCTCAGCATCTCCCCTCATGAAATCCCTCTCCTGGCTTCCGATCAAATCCCGCATCTCACACTCCATTCTTCTCCTCACTTTTAAAGCTTTACACTCTTCTGCCCCTCCTTACATCTCAGCCCTAATTTCTCGTTATGCACCATCCAGACTCTTGCGTTCTTCTCAAGGATGTCTTCTTTCTACCCCCTTTGTATCTAAAGCCCTCTCCCGCCTTAAACCTTTTTCATTGACTGCCCCTCACCTCTGGAATGCCCTTCCCCTCAGTACCTGACTAGCACCCTCTCTATCCACCTTTAAGACCCACCTTAAGACACACTTGCTTAAAGAAGCATATGAATAGGACTGTGGCTATTCTGAACACATGGCACATAAAGCTTGGCCCCCTGCAGATGCACTTACCAGAACTCCCTCCTACTGTCTCTGTACGTTCTCCCTACCTACCAATTAGACTGTAAGCTCCTCGGAGCAGGGACTCCTCTTCCTTAATGTCTAAAGCACTTATTCCCATGATCTGTTATTTATATTATCTGTTATTTATTGGATTACCACGTGTATTACTGCTGTGAAGCGCTATGTACATTAATGGCGCTATATAAATAAAGACATACAATACAATACAATAATGTGTAATCAGATGTGTTTTGGTCACACATTCAGATCACACTCAAATGGGAGCAACTATGGGGTCAAAGGGCACATTGAATGCCAAACCCCATATGTTGTATTTATGCTGTGTTTACCCTGTGGGATGCAAGACATTGGGAGAACCATACGTTCTCTCAATGTTAGATATCTAGAACACAGGAGAAATGTGGCCAGGGGTATTCCCACACATAGCATATCTAGACATTTTAGTCTCTATCATAACAGAGATCCTGAGCTCCTGACTGTTATGGGAATTGAGCACGTCCCCCCCTCTCTTTTGGGAGGTGACAGTTTCAAGTCCCTTTTGCAGAAGGGAGTCCTTCTGGATCTATATGATGGGCACGCTAGCCACTGCTGGTTTTAATGAGTGCATTGATACCAGTACTTTGGTATTGACATCTTATAATTACTGTTTTTTCTCCTGAGAATATTGTTTCTTTTTTTTTAGAATCTTCTGTGTTTCTGGGAATGTGTTCTACCCTATCCCCCTCCTTCCCTTTTCCACCCTCTTTCTATCTTCCTCTCCCCTTCCTTCACCCCCCCCTTCCCCTCCCCTCCTTTGCCTCATTACTTTTTGTTCCCTCCTCCCTCACACCTTCTTCTCTCACCCATCCCCTTCCCATCTCCCTACCCTCCCCCCCTCATTTCTTCCCTGTCCTCCTATTTGCCCTCCCATATGGAATTCAAAATATTTTTGAATGGGCTTTATTGATTACATCATCACTGTTGACATCCATTCTCTACTATTCATACCCTTGTCCAATTTTAATCTCATGCCTTTATTGTTGGCCATTTTATTAATATATTTTATATTGTTCTGTTTTCATATATGGCTATTTCACTATCCCTTCCCCTTACCCATCTCTTTTCCCTTCCTCCCACCCCTCCACCCATTTGGTGCCTGGGGTATAGGTTGGTAATCATAGGCTTCAATAATAATAGTTCTGAAATAGAATAACTGTGATCACGATGTGGTAATTAATGCGTAATTAACAGTAGCGTTAATTCCCACATTGCTATTACCGCAATCTTGATTAATCCTATCTTAGCATTTCAGAACTGAGACAAGTTTATTATATCCTGGCCTATATGTGAATAATTGAATGTTGATTAATAGATGTAATAATATGGAATTGTTTTTTTTTTCATTCTTACTTGCTACAGTATCTTGTAATGATAATAAATGTACCATTTTAATGTATTAGTGCAATTAAAATATTCAGAAATTAGCCGCGGCTGTCCTTGATGAAAGTACTGTATTTCCCTTTTCAACCTAAGCGTATGAATATTTAGAAACATTGTTTAACAACTACACTATATGCTACCACAAGCTATTATGATAGAGAACATTATAACATAACATTGTAATATGTGTATGCTAACATGTACTGATACAATATGTAGAGAGAAACCACTATCTGCTCCAATAAGTTTGCAATCTAAAAGGAAGGAGGGGAGAGTTGGAATTCTAAATATGTTGAGGAAAAATTTGAAGATTTTGTAAAATGAGGCCGCTCAGCGTCAGCCTATTACTGTAGTTGAGATGTTGTTCTTTTGCCATAGAGTGACAAGTGTCATAGTAGAAACTAGAGAGAAAAGTAAACGCATATAACAAAAATATGCAGGTTAGATTTCCTTGAATTAGAAAAAACATTATCTCCCGCAAAATACAAATCTTTTATTGTTCTGTTCTAATATTTAAATTATGGACATTGACAAACTGTAAACTGCACAACACAAAAATATAGTGTCTACTATAGCAAAACCAATTAATTTCAGTACATTTTTAATATATATTGAATACTGTACATCTTTTTTGCTTTTATCTGCAGAATGGTTCAGTATATAGAATGCACATTAAATAACACAAGTTGATGAAATGAAAATAAGAGGTATTATTTAAATACCTTATTATTAGTTAACCTAGTATATATTTTTCTGCGTTTTTCAGATATGATTATGAATCGAAAGAAATATAGCGCTCTTTAGAAAAATAGTTACAATAATTTACATAATTATGTTTTCTCCTTTTTTAATAAAAGGCATATTAATGTCTGATTCCCCGCCTAAAAAATGTCAAGTAACTTCCACAAGTTATTCAACAACATTATTGAACAATTTTAATAGGAAATCATTAATAACATCAATTTAAGAAAATGATATGCAGTTAAACCATTTCATTTGATCTTTAAAAATGTCATTGTTATGCTGCGTGCTGATAGCAAAACAAAATAAATTGTTTTGCTGGTTGTATAAAAAAAATATTAACCAGATGCTTCCTAATTTAATGCTTTGGTATTTTAAAGGGCAGAGCAATTTTCTGAATCACATTTTACAGTTGTGATGTTTTCATTTAGATCTCGTTGGATGAGAGGTGAATAATTATTACTGACTTTTAGTAAAGCAGAACGGCATTATCTCTTTGCATCACATTAACATAGAAATAGTAGTAATTAGAGATCAGTCAATGTAAAATATGAATAAATCTTTACCATTTAGGTATAATATAAAATGTGTCTCTATACAAGTCTAATCCTATGTTGGCAAACTACCTCCATAAAAAGCATGCACATTTTTTGTTCAACACCATAAAAGAAATGGGAAAAAAACAAGCAGATGCGGATACAGTACCATAGTGAAGTCTATCTGTGCTGGTAATTATAAACCACACTGATGGACCATTCCAGTGACCTCACCTCAACCCATTTTGGTGTATACAGACGGAGGGACATCAGTCTGTGAGGAGCCATAAATAACTACAGTATGTGGATTGTCCGTTAGAGCCATGTTGAAACCCCAGTCTCCTTTTAATTTCTGCTTCAAACACACAAATGTTGGTGAGTGTTTTTAACTATTTGTTTAACTCAGTAAAGATTGTGCAGTACTATGTTTGCCGTCCTGTTTCTTTGAGGTTACTATAGAAGATCTCATTATTCTAACAGTGATCCTGGAAATATCTACTGATTATTTATACTTACTTTGCCTGAATTACATTTGCACTTGCGAGTGAATCAACCATACAGTACTCCCTAATCTCCCTGCCTCTCACCTTTCTCCCCTACAATCTATACTAAATGCTGCTGCCAGAATCACTCTACTCTTTCCTAAATCTGTCTCAGTGCTTTCCCCGCTGAAATCCCCCTACTAGCTTCCTATCAAATCCTGTATCACACATTCAATTCTCCTCCTTACTTTTAAAGCTTTAAACTCTTCTGCCCCTCCTTACAGTCCCTATTGGTATATAGTGATAGAATTACATTGTACATATGTATGTGTAAGAGACAGCTGTGTGTGCATTCATACCGTATAGCACAGTACTGTATGTATAGCCATGGCCTTTAGCACACATGGGAGAGAGTTCTCTTCTGTCAGGGTAGTGACTCATAAAGCTGCTGTCTCGGTTTAGGTCACCGCTAAGTGTCACAAACAATTGCATAAATTTGTATTCATGCAACCGTCTCTCTTTTTGTGCTCTAAGATTAACTTTGAGTATGGCCATCTTCATTTCGTTCATCTTATTGCCAGAGTCAGAGAAATGTTCGCCGATAGAACTGTCTCTTGTTCCAGGAACGTGGTGAGAGAGCAGAGCACTGCTGTAGAAAGGAAAATCAAAAAAAGAGGGCCTGATGCAAAAAAATAATACATTATTTATTAGGCATGATAGCCAAAAAGAACAAACACACTAAGGTTTAAAACTCTGACGCGTTTCCCGCCGTGGAGGCGCTTTATCAAAGAAACGCGTCAGAGTTTTAAACCTTAGTGTGTTTGTTCTTTTTGGCTATCATGCCTAATAAATAATTTATTATTTTTTTGCATCAGGCCCTCTTTTTTTGATTTTCCTTTCTACGGCAGTGCTCTGCTCTCTCACCACGTTCCTGATCTTTACCCAAGCATCGCAGCACGCCTCGGTTTTTTGAATGCGGAGCAGCTGTTCCAACTGAGAGGATTCCCCCTTCTAGCTATGTAGTGGACCGGTGTCAGCCAGTGTGCAGCCGATAACCCTGCTCCCTCACCTGTCCCGGGAAGTCACAACACTGACGGATTCAGCGCGGAGGATTGGAGCGCTCCGTCTTCCCCACCAGCAGCCGCCACCTACCCCCTGCAGCGACGGACCGGCACATCAGGAGACTTCCAGCAGGCACCCGGTGAGACGACAGGAGACTTTGCATGCAGATCTCCATTACATCCATCAGTCTCTTTCTACCGGGTTGCCGCATGTTCGGATGAGGAGACTATCACCCTACCATTCATCTTTTAGGGGGGGAAGTGCTCCATCGGCGTGGGGATATTCCTTCCAACGGCTCCAAACAGGTGAGGTGAGGGTATTCAGGCCCGCATACACCATCGGCATACCCACGGGACACTCAGACCGCTTTATTCACTTAGCTATACCGATTTTTTAAGTGTTTATATATTATTCATTGGACTACCTGGCATATTAGAAGCACCACCTGGGGGTCATCCCCACTTTTTCTTACATGTCTCTTGTTCCACGTGTGATGCTGTGGCGCACACACACATACACACACATAGGGGGTCATGCACTAAGCAGTGATAAGTGCTTTTAAGTGAGAAAAAAAGGCATTATAGCGTGATATTGCCTGCTGTGAGATTCACAAAACAGTGATAAGTATTTTAAGTGAAATAAATGCCTTTATAGCGTGATACTGTCTGCTATGAGATTCACAAAGTAGTGATAAGTGCTTTTAAGTGGGAAAAATGCCATTATAGCACGATACTGCAGTGTTATCACTGCTTTGTGAATCTCACAACAGGCAGTATCACGCTATAAAGGCATGTATCTCACTTAAAAGCACTTATCACTGCTTTGTGCATAGCACCCAGAAAACCCACTTATCACTGCTTAGTGCATGACCCCCATAATCTTACATCACTAACATTCAGGGACCATTTAACACCTTAAGTCATAAATTGCATACTGCACAGGGGGGGGGCTAGGCTTCAGTCAGATACATTCCAGGATGCACTGTTTTTAAGTAAAAACCTTTCTTCCTTTATCCATTGTAACACCGCTGGAAGAAGAGATCAGTGTATCGCAAAAGCTTGCACAAATAAAAGCATTTTGTTAATCACAGAACGGTATCGTCTAGTTGTTTTTGATTTATATATATATATACATGTATGCAGATGACACAATTCTATATGCACACAGCATTGCCTCTCCGACCTTCAACACAGTCTGACTTTATGAGACTTGAAAACTGGATTTCCCAAAACAAATTGTTTTTAAACACTGACAAAACTGTAACAATGGTATTTGGGACCAAGACTAAATTTTTAAAGCTTCCAGTGACTGAGCTCCAGATCAGAACCAACTCTAACACCACCCTAACTCCTGTTACTAGTTTTAAATACCTGGGCATATGGTTTGACTCCCACTTAACATTTGGAATGCACATTGATATCCTGACATCCAAAACCTATGCCAAACTAGGTGTACTGTATAGGAACAAATTCTCCCTAAGCCTGCTGGTCAGAAAGCGTATCGCTCAGCAGATGCTAATGCCAATTATAGGAAAAAAAGGTGGAGAATGACCTCCCGTGTTCCAATGCTAAACAATCACGTATAGGTATATAGGCAAGTATACAGCCACTGTCCAGGTGCAACAAGGGAAGTGGTCTCAATGCAGGTATATAATGATAATAACGTTATAGGGTAAGGGGTGGCTTCTTGGTATAAATAAACCAACCGGGGGCCCGATAGCAAATAGGAACTAGAGGTACATAGTAATGTGACCGCAGACACACTACTAGTAAGCTCAATACATGTCCCAAATAAATGCTGCCCTGTGCCGGTTAGTAAACCTGCCACCCCAACAGCTGAGCTGTGTAAATGAACGAAACACCCGTAACCTGTAACATGCGGGTACACGGCTGCTGGAACCAGGAAAGCAGGGCGCTCCTGCGTAAGGTTCTAATGGATGCCGTTACCGCTCTGCTGTCTGGCAGTCGCAGCAACTCCCCAGCCGGTCGATGGAAATGACGTCACGGGAACAATCAGCTGCGCTTAACTGGAGACCAGGCACACAGTGCACTCCGGCATGTAGTTCGTCTAGGGCCGCGTCCAGAGAGCCAACAGCTGTGCTCTGACTGGGGATCCAGCATGCAGTGCGCTCCGGCGCATAGATCGTCAGGATACCACCTCTGATGAATAATGATGATCAGCACCTGCTAACATTATGAGACCTCTGTGTGCTCCATTCCGAGATAATGAATAAGGTAGAAAAAATGAATGTTAAAGATAAAGTCCCATGTCGGGATGAAACGCGTCAGAGTGGTCTTATCCATGATGTCCAGTCTTTTTTTGTAATAACATTTATTTTTTAATCTACCAAGCTTGTGTCGGTACAAGGGAGTAGTGACCATTCATTTTTTCTACCTATTGCCAATTATAGACTATGGAGATATAGTATATGGCTCAGCACCCCAAACCTACCTTAGCAAACTTGACACCCTCTACAATTCAATTTGTCGTTTCGTTCTCCAATGCAACTACAACACACATCACTGTGAAATGCTCAAAGAACTAGATTGGTCATCACTCGAGTCTAGGCGCAAAGTTCACCTTTCCTGTCTTGCCTTTGAATACTTTCTGGGCAAGCTACCCATCTATCTGAACAAGCTCCTCACCCCTACCACATGCAGAACTTATCATCTGAGATCTGACTCCAAAAGACTGTTCATGGTCCCAAGGCTCAACAAAGTATCCGACCGCTCCTCCTTCTCTTACCGTGCACCCCACAATCAAATCCACCACCAGTTTAAGTTCTTTAAAAACTAAGGCGGTCTCACATTTTAATCTGATCTGTAACTGTTACATAAGCCTGTAATATACATCTCTCTAACTGTGCATGCAATGTAAAACGAGAGGTAACTCTCAATGTATTACTTCCTGGTAAAACATTTTATAAATAAATAAATACAGCCAATGCTACCTAATGGGTGGTGCAATACCTGTTAGGGTCAGCAGAGCTGAGTCTGATCTGCGATGTAGTAGAGATCAGGACAAGCTTACTGTAGGTTCGTTCTCTTGGTGTTTAGCGCCTACAGCCATAGTGGATTCCAGGGTGTCCAGAAGTCAGCCCCCACTAATGCATTCTCTCCCTCCTGCCCAAGGACTGATACTTAGACAGAAGTGTCATAACAAGGGTCTTTATTGTATGGCAGGCATCCACTTCAGATCTTCCGCACAGCGATGCAGAGTCTCAGAGTTCCCAGACCTCTGGTGGCTATGGCCCCTGATCTTAGAGGGCCTCTGTGGCTGAGTCTTGTTTCTGATGTCCCACCAGCCAAAGCCTGGGGTTGAGCATGCTCATCCCACTATGGGAGAGACTGACAGCTCTCTGCTTCCTCTCTCTTCCAGAGCAGGAACAGGACTGATACTAAATTTGGCATTCCCCTAATTAGGACAGAAGGGGCGGGCTCATGGTCTATACCTTTCCCCTATATATTCTATATACAGTATATCAAATACAAAGATCACTTGTGAGTACACATGTCTTAGACATTTCCACAACCCTGCCTTTCACCATTATCACCTAGCATAATGTGCTTCCATTGAAGCAAGCGATTCTGGGAAATGACATGCAAATGAGCACACCGTGTCACCTTTTTCCTGAAATAAATTTTTATATTTAACCCTTATACGCTAATGTTCGCTGTAAACACAGCTTTTAAGCACAGCATGGGAATCAGATGTAAAGCCAGAGAAACCACTCACAGACATGTTTTAACCTTAATGGGTCTCATCAGTGTGATGTCGGTTGTACTGGCTTTTTCAATTTTCAAGGCAGTAGGATTTACAATACACATTTTAAGTTATGTGGGTGAAAAATGCAACAAGAAACCTCCACCGTATAGCATATAGCAAATAAAAGATCACTTGTGCCATGTCTTCAATCCCATTGGCTGTAATACCATGTGATTAGTCATGTGGTTTTAAGGATGGGATGTGCCTCCCTTGGAGATAATGTCACATCCTTAAAAAAAAAAATAGAGGAGGGATGTGGCCAGGAAGCCGAGCGAGCTAGCCGCAAATTGCTGAGCTCCCAAATCAACCCCCTGTAAAGGCGAAACAAAGCCCCTGAAACTCGTGTAAAAGCCCCAAAAAAACCTACCTACGGTGCTGGGACGCAGAGGAGAGGAATCTGCGCGATTCTGGTCGCGGTAGAACGGGAGAGCGGGGGATTCGCTCCCGTCCGAGAGCTCCCCCCTTCGCCTCTCAACATCACCAAAATGGCCACCGGGACCTCACGGCAGAGGTAGTGGCCGCTCCCCGAGTCCCCCGACACAAACGGAGGTAAGGGAGAACCCCACATCGTGGCGCAGTGCAGGGACAGAGCTGGGGACGGAGCGGTGGTCGCCCTCCTCCCCCCTCCCCCCTTACGACAGCCCCAGTGTGCCTGCACCGAACCGGAGACCCAAGATGGCGCCGGCCGTGTGTGTGAGGTGCAGGGAGGGGCACACAGGTGTGCAGCCGCGGCGGAACAAGGACGGGTAATCCCCCTGCTGACACAGGGCCCCGTGGGCCCCGAAGGAGAGGGGGAGACTCACCTGGAGAGAAGGAGGCTGCGAGCTCGAGCAGCCCTGCTGCGGGGAGACTGGTGGCCATCTTGGTACATCCCACCTGTTCACTGTAGCTGCTGCAAGCTGCAAATAAAAACCTGGTGGACAAAAAACAAAACAAAAAAAACACAAAAACACAAATAAAGAAATACTCCTCTCCCCCCTTCAATTAAAGCCTACCTTGAGTCCCACTACCCCCTTCAAATTGACCACTGGGCCCAGTGCAGGATCAACAGCCCAGATGACCCAAACGGGTCCAAAATACAAAGGAATAAAGCTCAACCAAAACCAAATAAAGAAATGTAAATAATGTGTGTATGATCGGGACATTTTAAGAATGAGGGGGCTCATCTCAATTTAAAACCTGTTTACACCATTTAAACACATCGAGCTCTACTCTCAGCAAAAATTGACTGACTAAACAACAAAAATGCCGTCTACTAAACAACCAAAAAAAAAAGCGGTCCAGCGGGAGGCTTCCCTTTTCTTCAAAAAACAAAGCTCAAAAGATCAAGAATCGTCCACCGCAGGCGGAGACGCAGAATCAGATCCAGACTCTGGAGAGGAGACGGACGCCCCGCTTACCCGCAAAGCAAAGCGTATAGCCGCTAAGGCAATGAAGGGGTTAACTCACCATGCCCGCTTTATTATGAGTAGCGGGGGTGGGTGAGGGGGGTATTTGGCCCTTGGTGTGAGTTTAGGACTTGCATGGGGTTGCGGGTGCACTTAACCCCTTCACGGCCGTAGCAGTTAATACCGCTACGGTCATGAAGGGGTTAAGCCCTCCCGCTACCCGCCGCAAGCCCTAAAC
Source organism: Ascaphus truei (assembly GCF_040206685.1). NCBI lineage: Eukaryota > Metazoa > Chordata > Amphibia > Anura > Ascaphidae > Ascaphus > Ascaphus truei. The sequence continues at coordinate 50,272,737 of NC_134487.1, read as the reverse complement.
AGCCACCGTTGGGGCTAATACCCCCTTCACCCACTCCCGCTACTCACAATAAAAAAAACTCACACACAGCAGCCGCCAAAAAATAAATAAATAAATCTAAATAAATAAATGACTATAAATAAATACATTTGAAATACATTTTTATTTATAGTGTAGATGTGCAGGGGTCTCCGGAGCTGAACCGCATTGGTTTCAGGTCGGGGAACCCCCTGCTCCCCGAGATACAGCCCCCTTTATGAGGTGCCGGTATCCCTCTGTGTTTAAAGGTCCCGATCACGTGACCGCGGCCTGTAAACCAAGCAGAGGGATACCGGCACCCCCTAAAGGTGCCTGTATCTCGGGGAGCAGGGGGTCCCCGGACCTAAAACCACAGCGGTTCTGCTCCGGAGACCCTCTGCACATGTACAGTATAAATAAAACACACACATCAATAAAGAATCGTTCCTTACCTTAGCGGCTATGTGCTATGGTAATGAAGCAGCATTTCTGTATTTTAATAATATTGTACAGTGAGCAGGGGGTTCCCTGAGCCAGAAATTAATGCTCAGGGGACCCCCTGCTCCTGCACAATATTATTAAAAATACAGAAATGCTGCTTCATTATCTTAGCGTATAGCCGCTAAGGCAATGAAGGCAGCATAGCATGTTTATTGGGGACATTTGATTTGCCCCCAATAAACATTGCAATAAACAACATACAGTACACCCCCTGTGTTTTTAAAATACATAAACAATAAATACAAGACATACATATTTTTATTGTGTGTTTTAAACCTGCCTGCCTTCACTGTAATCTATGTAAAAACCCCTCCCCCTATTGTGTGTTTTAAACCTCCTGCCTTCACTGTAATCTATGTAAAACCCCCTCCCCCTATTGTGTGTGAAGCTTCCCTGCCTTCACTGTAATCTACGTAAAAAACCCTCCCCCTATTGTGTCTGCTAAGATTCCCTGCTTTGACTAATCTGTGTAAGCCCCCCTCCCCCTATTGTGTCAGTTAAATCTGCCTGGCCTGTGTTTTCTGTGAGTGCAGTGTACTGTATGTAAATGTGTGGAGGGGGATCCCATGTAAATAACCACACCCACACCCACTACCCACTACCCACGGCCCCTCCGCTGCTTGCTGCAAAACAGAGACAAAAATTAAAACATACAAAGTAATGTCCCCTAAACCCTTAATCATCATAGCGGTTATTAACCGCTACAGTCATTAAGGGGTTAACCCACCCTCACCCACCACTCGGGATGCCTACATACCCTCCCACACTAACCCCCCCCGTGAGGCCTAACCACCCAGTACACACAAGGGAGGCCTACCCACATACCGTTGGGGAAACACCCCCCCCCCACCCCCAGTACCCACAATAAAAACAGTAGTGACCCACAATAAATAGCATTATATTTATTAAATACATTACCCACCCCCTGTGCCACCCCATAAATACAAGATTTATCCTTTTACATACATGGTTCATAACGCAGCCCCACGCGAGTCCCCGGTGGGCTGGCGGGGCACATGGACAGACCTACAGTTTATCAGCAGCCCTTTTTACACAGGTTCTGGAGGCCTGCTGGTGGATCCCGCCAGCACCATGGCCCCCAGGTGGTCTCCTTGGGTCACCGTGGGCCACAATTTGGTCCCCACGGTAGGCCTGCGGATGTCTGGGAGCCCCGGATCAGACCCACAGGTGTCTGCGGGGCCTCGGGTGGTTCCCTCGGGGGTCTGGGGAACTCACGGGTGCTCATTACGGGTCCGCGGTGCCACCTCAGAAGTGGGACCACACATCATCATCCCCGCACCTACGGGTCGGCGGTGCCCCCACAGAAGTGGGACCACACATCATCATCCCCGCAGACTACGGGTCCGCGGTGCCTCTACAGAAGTGGGACCACACATCATCATCCCCGCATGTGTCACCCGTGGAACCACCAGCCTGATACCCTTGGGATAGCCGAGGATACCAACAGGTGGTCTCCAGAGGTCCCACGCAGAACCACGAAACCAACCCTGAATGTAAAAAAAATAAACCTGGCCTATACATTCAATGCATACACCCTCCCCCCCAACACCTACAGTACAAAAATGTGCAAAATAACTATTATCCAGATATGGATAATAGATTATTGCCCATTATTAAAAACATTAACTAGCATATACAAATAAATAAAGTACTACTGACCTCATCAATACCAAGTGTCCGTCGCCAGCAAAATCCTTGTCTTGCCCACAACATACATAGCAAATACAAAGCCAATACATTGCAATTACATTCAGATATCAATTAACCCCTTAAACACCTTATCAGATAATAACCGCAAAGGTGATTAAGGGGTTAAGCCACAGTGGCCCGATACCCACCCTTCACCCATGAATTTGTACAGTGGCTTCATCATGCAACTATATATATATACTGTATATATATCTACAGAGAGAGAGAGAGAGAGATATACAGTATATATATATATATATATATATATATATATATATATATATATATATATATATATATATATATATATATATATATACACACAGTATATATACACACGATGAACCAATATACAAATAAATGTAGAAGGGTTATTAAAACTATACTGTCCTACAACCAAACACTTCTCCATACAGACACTACATTAAAATCAATTTCATTTAATAATCCTGGAGCAGAACAATTTAGCCTGTGAAAAAATATAAGTACCAACCAAAATCCAACCTTTAAAACCAAGGCTTTTAAAACAACATCATTTCTTACCCTGTATGTATATATCTCTCTAGACATATATACATACATACATACAGTTGCAAGAAATGATATACCACAAAAAAAAAATACACATGTTAAAAAAGCTTTTAAAAAAATTAACAAGTTAAGTAAAATACATTTCTTTAGTTCACTTACCAAGCTTTTAAAACAACATCACTTCTCAAATGAATCGACCAAGTAAACAAAAATCAATTAGCAATCATTATTTACATCCCTAAACAATTCACACTCCATTGTGAACAATGAAACAATTAACTAATTCACGCCTGGAGCAGAACAATTTCGCCTGTGAAAAAATATAAGTACCAACCAAAATCCAACCTTTAAAACCAAGGCTATCGCTGACCTCCCTCAAACACACAATACAATACCAAGGAATACATCTATCTAATTTTAAAATACTTTAGACTCACAATAAAGCATAGCAGCATAGACAAATTAATTTAAAACACATCAAATCAAGCTTTTAAAACAACATCACTTCTCAAATGAATCAACCAAGTAAACAAAAATCAATTAGCAATCATTATTTACATCCCTAAACAATTCACACTCCATCGTGAACAATGAAACAATTAACTAATTCACACCTGGAGCAGAACAATTTCGCCGGTGAAAAAATATAAATACCAACCAAAATCCAACCTTTAAAACCAAGGCTATCGCTGACCTCCCTCAAACACACAATACAATACCAAGGAATACATCTATCTAATTTTAAAATACTTTAAACACACAATAAAGCATAGCAGCATAGACAAATTAATTTAAAACACATCAAATCAAGCTTTTAAAACAATATCATTTCTTACCCTGTATGTATATATCTCTCTAGACATATATACATACATACATACATACAGTGGCAAGAAATGATATACCGCAAAAAAAAAATACACATGTTAAAAAACCTTTTGAAAAAATTAACAAGTTAAATAAAATACATTTCTTTAGTTCACTTACTATTACTTGCCCCCACCGACTCCCGCTGCGCAGCTTACTCACGAACCAATCCACGATCAGGAACCCATAAAATAATAAACCATACAAAACAATAAACATTAAACTAAAAATCCAAATCAATCCACGCGTCTTCTATTTGTAATCCATCTTCATCTGTATTCTTCTTTCTTCTATCTCCTTCCAGCGGGGCGGGGCGGGGTCTTCTCCCCGTCTGCGGCCATGCCCTGGTCTTCTTTCTTGCCCGGAGGTCCTTCCTCCGCGGCGTCTGGCTTCAAAATTAGACGACATAGGCTTTTAAAGGCCTATGACGTCACATTTTTCGTAATGGTTCCCACGGTCCTGATTGGGCCGTGAAAACCATGTGTTTTGGCCGATAAAAAAAAAATGATGACGTCACTTAAAGGGAATGAAAGCACAGCCAATCAGAATGTCTTTGCTTCAATTGCCTTTAAGATGACGTCATGAAAAGGCACATGGCCGCCCTCACATGGTATGGTAGCCATTCAGAGCGTGGGAACTCCATCCCTACTCTGATTGGCTCTAGTATACCATGTGACAGAGAATTGGGGGGAAAAAGGATGTCATTGAAAGCTTGTCACATGGTACTAGAGCCAATCAGAGCGTGGGAACTCCATCCCTACTCTGATTGGCTGTAGTACGTCACATCCTTTTTAAAGTTATTTTATTGTTTATTTTATTGTTTTAAAGTTATGATGAGATGGTACCACACCCCCACTAAATTAGCTAAATTTCTTCCCAGCTACTCCCCATTGTGCCCAAGACAATGTGGACAACAAGCAGACTTGTTGCACATGCTGTGGTCTTGCCCCAAACTTACGCCGGTCTAGGATTCAGTTAATGATTGGCTGAATAGGATCCTCGACACATCCACCCCCATAGACCCATGGCGGTTCCTTTTGAACAGGCCGCAAAAAGGTCTCTCCAGGGGAGCAAATAAACTGGCGGTACATTTCGCAACGGCGGTGAGGGGGGAAATCGCAGCACGTTGGAAACAAAATGAAATCCCAATAATCGCAAAGATCAGGAACCGAATTTGGTCAGTTTGCCAGATGGAGAAATTGACGAGTCTGGTCAATGACACTGGCACAAATTTCTTAAAAGTCTGGTCACCATGGTTGGCACAGACAGACATACAGGGGGTAGATAGGGCCACGATTTGGCATTGATAGACGTAAAATGCATTCTCCCTTAAAGAGGCCCTGAGACACCTCGACGGTCCACGAGCACACGCAGTTCATGGGAGGACAGAGAGTATGAGGTACACCGGTTGCCCACCGGACTCTCGGCCTTCTCATATGCAGAGAGCCAGCGGTCACACGTTTAGAAGCGGAACCTCGGTCGGCCCACCCCCCCCCCCCCATCTCCCCCTCCCTGCTGGGAGCTAAATGTGGTTTGTCGGTTAGTCTGTTTGTCTCCCCGTTTGTCCAAAGTATACAGATACTACACATGCTGCATGTTTTCCAATTGCAGGAGGCACGTTTCCCTCCAATGTTTATCATGAATGCATGACATGTATGTACTCACACAATTCAAAAATAAAAAAATTTACGTTGAAAAAAAAAAAAAAAAAAATTCTTTATTTAACTTACCATTACTTGCCCCCACCGACTCCCGTTGATCAGCTTACTCACGAACCAATCCACGAACAGGAACCCATAAAATAAAAAACCATAAAATAATAAACATTAAAATAATAAAACACGACAATCCAGGGGTCTTCTAGTTGTAATCCATCTTCATCTGTATTCTTCTACCTTCTTCCGGGGTCTTCTTCCCATCTGCGACCACGCCCTGGTCTTCTTTCTTCAGAGGAGGTCCTTCCTCCTCGGCGTCTGGCTTCAAAATGAGACGACATAGGCTTTTAAAGGCCTATGACGTCACATTTTCGTCATATGGTTCCCACGGCCCTGACTGGGCCGTGAAAACCATGTGTTTTGGCCGATGTAAAAAAAAATTATGACGTCACTTAAAGGCAATGACAGCACAGCCAATCAGAATGGCTTTGCTGCAATTGCCTTTAAGATGACGTCATGAAAAGACACATGGCCGGACTCACATGGCACAGCAGCCAATCAGAGCGTGGGAAGTCTATCCCTACTCTGATTGGTTCAAGTACCATGTGACAGAGGCTTGGGGGAGAAAGGATGTGACGTCATTGAAAGCCTCTGTCACATGGTACTTGAACCAATCAAAGTAGGGATAGACTTCCCACGCTCTGATTGGCTGCCGTACCATGTGAGTCCGGCCATGTGTCTTTTCATGACGTCATCTTAAAGGCAATTGAAGCAAAGCCATTCTGATTGGCTGTGCTGTCATTGCCTTTAAGTGACGTCATCATTTTTTTTTACATCGGCCAAAACACATGGTTTTCACGGCCCAATCAGGGCCGTGGGAACCATATGACGAAAATGTGACATTATAGGCCTTTAAAAGCCTATGTCGTCTCATTTTGAAGCCAGACGCCGAGGAGGAAGGACCTCCTCTGAAGAAAGAAGACCAGAGCGTGGCCGCAGATGGGAAGAAGACCCCGGAAGAAGGTAGAAGAATACAGATGAAGATGGATTACAACAAGAAGACCCCTGGATTGTCGTGTTTTATTATTTTAATGTTTATTATTTTATGGTTTTTTATTTTATGGGTTCCTGTTCGTGGATTGGTTCGTGAGTAAGCTGATCAACGGGAGTCGGTGGGGGCAAGTAATGGTAAGTTAAATAAAGAAATGTATTTAATGTAACTGTTTTTTTTGCTTTTTCATGTCTTCATTTTTTTTATGCATATCATTTCTTGCCACTGTATGTATGTATGTATGTCTAGAGAGATATATACATACAGGGTAAGAAATGATAGTGTTGTTAAAGCTTGATTTTCTGTATTGTAAATGATTGTGGCTATGCTGCTATGCATAGATGTGTGTTAAATATATTTTATTATTAGAGAGATGTAAGTTTTGGGCTTTATGCTGTACTGTAGGTTAGGGAGAGGCTTGCTTTAGTATATTGTAATTGTTGGTGTCCTTTTTTGTATGTTTTGAACTTGTTCTCTGTTACGATAGCTATAGTTAATTGTGTAATTGGTATGGATGGTATTTTAATTGTTTAGGGATGTAATTCATGTCTGTTAATTCATTGATGGTGACTTTATTTGCTGACATAATATACTTCTTGTGATGTCAGGCTATTTGAGTTGGATTACTGTATTGTTAATATTGATTTGCAGCGTGTACATGTAGTTTACATGTTATGCTACATGTATACACTGTAAAAGCAATGTTTTAAGTGGCATTTGAGGCTTCAGATTGAATGATTACTTGAGATTTGTGTTGGAAATTGGTTTTTAATTCATTGAGGATGTTATGCATAAGTGGTGTTGCCATTGCAGGATGGCTTCACCCCTTAATTACCTTTGAGGTTAGTACCCGAAAATGTGATTAAGGGGTTCCTTGGTATGTTAATGTCATTGAGATGTATTGGCTATTTCTTATTTTGGCAACGGACCCCAAGGATGATGCTGGCGACGGAGCCTTCTTATTGATGAGGTTAGTAGAATTTTCTTTATTTTATTACGGTATTGAATGTGTTTAATAATGGCCAAATAATGTATTATCCCTATGTGGATAATAGTTATTTGGCACATTATTGTACTGTATGTGCTGGGGGAGGGGGTATTGGCCCCAACGGTATTTGGTAGGACTCCCCTGTGGGTAGTGGGTGAGGGTGGGGGGGGGTTAGTGGGGGAGGGTATGTGGGTGATGGTGGCTTAACCCCTTAATGACTGTAGAGGTTAATAACCGCTATGGTGATTAAGGGGTTAGGAGACATTACATTGGATGTTTTAATTCTTGTGTCTGTTTTGCAGAAGCGGATGGGGCATGGGCAGGATGAAGATGAGGATGGCCTTCATCGTGCCAGCTGCACATGGGTGAGTGCTATATGTATTTAATGTCTTTATTGTTGTGTATGTATTTTAAATGGACAACTGCACTATTATCCATTTGTGGATAATAGTAATGTTGCCCATTACTGTATTGTATGTTGTGTATTGCAGCTATGTTTATTGGGGGCATTTGTCCACAATAAACATGCTATTATGCGTTAACCCCTTCATTACCTCAGCGGCTATACGCTATGGTAATGAAGCAGCATTAATGTATTTTAATAATATTGTGCGGGAGCAGGGGGCACCCTGAGCTGAACCGCATTTATTTGTGGCTCAGAGACCCCCTGCTTCCCGAGTTACAGGCCCCGGTTTGGGGCTTTGGTTACAGTGTGGACGCCATGTTTGTTGCGGGCACGTAGCCTATAGGACGCTATAAACATGGCGGCTACACTGCCCATCCGATCACACATACCGGGGCCTGTAACTCGGGAAGCAGGGGGTCCCTGGTCCACAAAGTGATGCGGTTCAGCTCGGGGGACCCCCTTCTCACTGTACAGTATTATTAAATAAATATTCATGCTGCTTCACTACCGTAGCAGATACCCTGTAAGGTAAGGAACGAGTCTTTATTGATGTGTGTGTTTTATTCATAGTGTAGATGTGCAGAGGGTCTCCGGAGCAGAAACGTTTTTGTTTTAGGTCCGGGGACCCCCTGCTCCCTGAGATACAGGCCCCTTTTTGGGGTGCCGGTATCCCTCTGCTTTGTTTACATGCTGCGGTCACGTGCTCGGGACCTTTAAATGTAGAGGGATACCGGCACCTCATAAAGGAGCACCTCGGGGAGCAGGGGGTCCCCCGACCTGAAACCAATGCGGTTCAGCTCCGGAGACCCCCTGCACATGTACACTATGAATAAAAGTTGTTTTAAAAATAATTTTAATTATGCTGATGTTTGCGCCGAGAGAGCAGCGGATCTCTCTCGGCTGCAAACACAACTCGGCAGGGGACGGCTTCTCGGCAGTTTCTCGCCAGGCAGCCGTCCCGCCACCGGTTACACGCCATTTCATCAAATGGTGGTGGCTAATTCATTCGCCAGGGATTCGCCCGTTACAGCATACAGACAGTTTAACTCGCCAAAAACATGGCTAATTGCTAAACTGGCTAATGCATTTTTCCGCCGCTTACTGCATGAACCCCTATGTCGGTAGGACTAAGAGAAAATTAAAAATCTGTATGAATGAACATATCAGATGTATTAGGTTAGGGTTGTAGACTCATAGTGTCTCCAGTCACTTTAACTGTGACTTTCTGTAATACTTTTTGTGATAGATTTATGAAAACAGAACTATCGCGGGGGAGATAGGATTGCATCAATTAATAGATTGGAGAAAACATGGATTTTCAAGTTGAAAACACTCTCACCCCTAGTACTTAACATGGAAATCGATTTGGTATCATTCCTATAGATCTCTTTGAATTTCTTGCTTAATTAAAACTCACAACTGTGTTTATACTATCATAGGAGTGGTAATGTCATTGTTCCTAGTCCATTAGAATTGACTGTCTAATTAAAATGCATGAGATCATTCTAGTATGTAAAGAATATATGTTATGGATCTGACAAATATACTGTAACTAATGTATTGAGTTTACTTCATATGTTTAAACTTTTGTATGTAAGTTGCACCTTTATCAGTATTTTATTCAATTGCTTGGCTATTTTCCTATTTATTAGAAAGGGTATATGTAGGGAGAGGGTGAGCAGCTCCATGACATGCCCCTAACGAAGCCAAATAGACGAAACTGGTTGTGTAGAGGACATGAACATGGAGTATGTGCTATGGAATCCCTAGAGGACCTGTAGTTAGTATTTCTTTTTCTATCTCCCCTGTGTGCTTTAGGTCCTATATTCCCTACAACATTTTTTTGGCAAATGGTTGCTTTTATGTGTTTTCTACTGTATGTATTTTGGCTCATTTTTTTTTCCATTTGTATGCTATGTATTTTGTGTTTCCATGTTGTATTATGGCATTTTTTGTGATGTTTTTAATTATTTATCTCTAGGATTTCTTTGATGTTTTCATTTTGCATATACTGTAAGGGGCACGGGGATGGGAAAATTGTCCGCATCAGCCTAAGAATAAGAAACGTGAGAATACACTGCGGTGCAAAATAGGGATATTTCAGGAATACATACAGAACAAATTTCCTACTGAATGCACTCACTGTGTGAAAATGTGTGATGGTATAATGAGTAAAACCTTTTTTATATATATATACAGCTCAACCCCGTTATAGCGCGATCCGCTATAACGCGGACCCGCATATAACGCGGTTTGAGCGTGGACCCCGAATTTAAAAAAAATAAAAAGAAATTTGCAAACACACTGCACACACTCACTGCACACTGCATACATTCACAGCCCACTGCATACACTCACGGCACACTGCACACACTCACAGCACACTGCACACACTCACAGCACACTGCACACACTCACAGCACACTGCACATACTCACTGCACACTGCACACTCACAGCACACTGCACACTCACAGCACACTGCATACACTCACAGCACACTGCATACACTCACAGCACACTGCACACACTCACAGCACACTGCACACACTTTGCACACACTCACAGCCCACTGCATACACTCACAGCCCACTGCATACACTCACAGCACACTGCACACACTCACAGCACACTGCACACACACACACTGACACACACACAGTCTCACACAGTCAAATACACACACACACACACACACACACACACACACACACACACACACACACAGAGACACACTGTCTCTTTAAGGGAGCTTGCTCTCGCAAGACGGAGGCAGAAGCAGGAAGCAGAGACAGGGAGAAGAGCTGCCAGATGCCAGGTAAGTGCTGTGTGCTGTTGCCGCTGCCCCACCGGGTCTGGGAACGCTGGGAGAGTTCTCAGCTTTCTCCCTCCGGCGGACACAGTACCACCACAATTTTTTTTTTTTAAAAAGAAATAAATAAATTTGGTGGCTATTTTTTTTCCGCGACTCCGTTTATAACGCAGTGGTCACGGGTGGCCCCCAAGGACTGCGCAATAACAGGGTTAAGCTGTATATATAAATTGTTTGTATAGAGGCACTAGGTATATAGATCCATGACCTATCCCTAGAAAACTATTTCCTACTATGCTCCTAACAACATGAGTAGCGCTGTAGCGGATAGTAGCTAATCATATTTCATATGGAGTCCCTATCTAGTCAAATCAGGTCTCCTGTCAATGATGGAAAATAGCATACATTAATATACAGCTCATATAGTATATTATTTTCTGCAATTATTTAACGCAGGATAAACATTCATCCAAAAACATCTAACCTTTAAGATTAATATCCCCAGTTAAATGTACAAAAACACTATAAAGTGCTGAAGCTGAAATCAAAGACAGAAAATAGATAGCCACAAAGTATAATAAAAAAGCTAATAGCTCAAAACGTATATCTCCGCAAAGCATACAATAGTAACATAAGCATGCATCATACTTAGCTAGACATAATATTAACTTACAGTACAGAGCGGTGGAGGATAAGCTCTCTTGTATACCACAAGGATAATGCTATATCATACAGACCTCATACATAGCAGTGAGTATTTAACCCCTAAACATGCTCGGGTGGGGCAATTATCTCTGTAGATGCCTAGAGAAAAATAAATGCAAATACTACTCCACTCACATACACTCTGCTGTGACTGGCGAGCTTCAACACTGTATTTTGAGGCACATTCTAAAAATGTGTTTAAGCCTTGAGGCGTGATTCACAGATCGCATTGAGTTATAGCCTCAGATATTAATAATACCAATGTTGATTAGGCTAAAGAGTGATCTGAGGAGGCTCAGAGGCATGACATCCATTCTGGTTCTCTCTGTATGCAATTGCAACAGTAACAGAAAGTATACATAAAATACTTGTTGTTCAGCATGTTATAGTAGTCAGTGGCACTGTCTACAAGTTGCCAGCATAACTAGCTACTTGTCACTTATTTGTACATTTTGAGCATATATCGAAAAGGAACCTGGTTAATGGTAAATACAAGCACATATGTCAGTCACCTCAGTGATTGATGCAGAAGTGAATGAAAGCTACTTGTGTTCAGTCTACACATGTAGCATGCTGCAGACTGTTACAAGCAGTGAAATAACACATATGAAGCCCAAATTCAAGGCTATATCCACAAAGATATATTCATCTATTCTGATGCTCTGTGTGTGTTTGTTCCGTCGCACAGACAATGCAGCCGTCTCCCGCAAGTACATCCGCATGGTGGTGTCACTTTATCACATTCACCTGACGTACGTTTCACACAATATTGCGCTTTTTCAATGGTAAATCTAGTGAGTCAGTGGGGAGTATATATAGGTCAGAAGTTGTCATGGTAACCGCTGCTAGTTGAAAAGTTAACCCCTACTGGTTCTACAAATGTCCACAATCATAGTATCATAAAGGGAGGGAGGGAAGAAAAAAACTTAAGGAAATTCTAAGTATGTCCTGTAATAAACAGGACCTTTAAACATCCATACTGCAAACGAATATTTAGTTAAATAAATGGTAGGCGTTAATATATCAGAGGTGCACCCCCTACCAGTCACTGAATTATAGCATAGCCAAAGAACTCCTGATTATAATTAAATCCAGGTAAACATTCTAAAAAACTGTAGCCAAAGATACTGGGTATCAGTTAGATCTGGGAGAGGGTGAGGGAAGATACCGGGCTATTGGTAAACAGAGCCAGGGAATTAAAATGATGGAACAGTGTCCGTGACATCCACCAGATAAAACATATTTAAATAAAAGGTGAAAACATGAACCCCTTGTTGAGACCCTGTGGGGACAACATCCCTATATCAAAGATCCAACGTGATTCTCATTTGAGTACTTCGTTGTCCTAGTCAACTCCCCTGACGTTCTTGGGGACTGACTCAATTCCTAAAAAATACATAACTGAGATGTCACCATGATGCATGTTATGCACATGATTCGCCAGTGGTGCATCGCGGTTGTTCCTTATATCGCCCAAATATTCTAAAACTCTGTGGCAAAATTGGCATGTGATTTTGCCCACGTACTTCTTTTTACATTCACATACCATTGTTTTGCAGTTAATAAAGTGATTAGCTCTATAATTACAACTTTCGTCCCAGTTATAGAACACTTTAATTGGACTGCACAGGCCTTACAGTTGTTACATTTGATGGTACCGACTGCTCGTTTCGCTAACCAAGTGTCCTTTGTTGGTGGTTGGAAGTGACTATGGACTAATAAATCCTTAAGATTAGTCGCTCTTTGCATTATAATAGTGTTTTATTTTTGGTGTTTTGATTTTCAATAATGGTGTTTATTTGGAGAGTTATTTTATTTATTGATGGTTTTGATTTGCTTTTAGAAGAGTTAATTCTGGTGTTACTTTGGTATTTGATTAATTGATTGGTGGTAATTATGTTGTGCTTACTTGTTTATTTTTGTTTATCTGGTGATTGTTTAGATTGCATTGGATATTGTTGGTGATTGAACATTTTGTAGGTTGACCATTGACTGGCATAGTGTTAAATCATGCCCATATTATATGGGCAAGATGTACCCACTGTGCCAATCAATTGGTTTATTGGCATTTGTAATGTGTTGATTTTTATAAGTAATGTGTTGTATTTTGGGCCTGTTTTTTTGTAGCTTCACCATTTATTGCTAAAGTGTTAAATTATGCCTATATTATATGTACATGATGTAGCCACTGTACCAATGTACCAATGTACCAATGAATGGGTGGAGTGTGGGGATAGTTGCCTAGGGAGGGTGGTTAGTCATCATGGGTGGGTTTGGTGGAGGGTAGGTTAACCCCTTAATTACTATAGCGGCTATTAACCGCTAAGGTGATTAAGGGGTTAGGTGACATTAGATTGTATTTGTTTATGTATTCTTGTTGGCATCGGAGGACTTGGCCCTGCAGTATGTTGACGAGGACGCCCTTCCTAATGGCAAGGGTAAGTATAATGGTTTTTATTTACTTTATTTCTGCTGCCTAGCTAATGTTTGATTTAATAATGGGCAAATGAGCTATTATCCATATCTGGATAATAGTTATTTTGCCCATTAATGTACTGTATGATGTGTTTGGTGGGGGGGATGTGTATTTATTAAAATATATGCCCCCTTTATTTATTTTACAACAGGGTTGGTACTGTAGGCCAGTGGGGACCCCTGGACACCACCTGAGGTCCCCCGGACACCCATGGGGACCACCCATGGACCCCTGTGGGGCCCTGGGACACCCATGGGAACCACCCCAGACACCCATGGGAACAACCCAAGGGCCCCCATACACCCGTGGGGATGACCCAGGGACACCCAGACACCTGTGGGGACCTTTTGTGGGGCCCCTGGACACCCATGGGGACCACACGAGGGCCCACAGACACCCACGGGGGGGAAACTGGGAGCACCTGCTGGCCAATGTTATCAATCCTGTGTTAAAATAAAAAAAATATGTTTTTAAGTGAGGGTACAGGGGGTGGGTGCTTATTATATATTGTAATGTTTATTGGGGTCAGAGGGGTGAGTGAAAGGCCACGTACCCCCTTCAATCAACCCCTCTTCCCCAATAAAGCTGCTGCTGTCCCTTAACCCCTTCATTGCCTTATAGATTAGTCGCTAAGGTAATGAAATGGCCTGTAAATTCATTTTTATTGCATCAGATTGATGCCAGGGGTCTCCGGCGCTGATATTAATGGATATCAGCTCTGGAGTCTCCTGGCATCAGTCCGATGCAGGAAAAATGCATTTTTTTTCTAAGTCCCATCTTATCGTCAGCTTCTCCCCACCTTCTTGCCAACTTTTTCTGGCGAGACAATTTGGAGAGTAAATTGCAATTCTAGAGCAGCGATTAGCCTTGATAAGCTACAGATGCAGCTGCCATTATTGAAACACTTCACGCGGTGTATACCTCGGAATACCCATGTCATGGCGAGGGATTCCTTCCAACCGTACCACCTTAAGACGCGAGTGCAGGCGAGTGCAGAAAATGGCATTTTAGTGTTCTGGCTTTTAAACACCTGAAATTGACACAGTAGCAAAGTAGCACAGTAGCACAGTACTGTACACATTACAATTCATTAATTTCATTGCATTTAATTGCACACAATCCAGGAAATTCAAATAAAGAAACCGCGATAAACAGCGATTGGCTGCGTTAATACCGCGTGGAGTACAGCAGCGCACATAAAAACGGCGCTGTGATTTGTTTGATTAACGGCCGCTGCATCTGTAATTGGGGCTACTAGAATAGCACGAGTTTGACAAGCTGGCGATAAGTGGCAATAAGTGTCTTATCGCCCCGCCTTTGGCAATTTGTTTTTTCTCGACAAAAGAAATTGCTGAAAAGCTCTCTTATTGCTGACTTATCTGGGCTTACTGAATCACTGTAGCCTTTTTTGATTATAAGTGGCTTATCGCTGCTTACTGCATGAGGCCCTTAATCTGATGTTATTGCGTCTGTCGCGGTTCTCTGAATCTTCTTGCTTGTCCACAAGTTCTAGTATCTTTGTGTTCAGATAAGCCATAGTTTTATTTGTTTTTTTTGTAAAGCTTTGATGGTATCATTCATTCTGTTTCAAGAGTATCTGTTCTATCCCCCCATGCTGTCCAAGTCCTTTCTCATCTCTCATTGTTCTTTTTGGAAGAAGGATTTAATATATTTACACAATTCTTTCAGGTCACTCCTTGTAATCAAATCTTGATCCCTAACTGCATGGCTCCTCTCGGATTTACTGTATCAGTCTCTGTATCAGAGCCAGTGGTGTGTAGATGTGTACCGGAGCTTCTTGCCTGTGCCATCTTGCTTTTTCGTATGTAATCTGTTAATACTGGGGCTCCTCTCCTAGATTTTACCATCGTTGTAATCCTGGGGTGATCCGATTGCTAGATCTGACTCCGATAGTGATCTATGATAGAGTATTTTGCCGCTTATGTTGATTATAGCCCCGGTAGGGACGGAGCCTAATCTTTAAGCATTCATTCACCTAGCTGTTGCACATGCTCCTCACTTTAATTGTATTCTATTTTT
Source organism: Ascaphus truei (assembly GCF_040206685.1). Taxonomy (NCBI): domain Eukaryota; kingdom Metazoa; phylum Chordata; class Amphibia; order Anura; family Ascaphidae; genus Ascaphus; species Ascaphus truei. Next base: position 50,256,999 of record NC_134487.1, on the reverse strand, counting down.
TTGGTATACTATAATTTTTATTCTTTAGTGATTTTGGCTTTAGAATAATTTTATTGATGTGTAGTTGAGGCTTTTTAGCTCTATTATTGTTGTGGTGTTTAAGTGCATGTTTATTTCTTAAATTTTCATGTATTGTTGTGCTTGATTATTTTAATAGTTTGTCCATTAACTGCTATAGTGGCTAATCATGCCCATATTATATGGGAATGATATACCGCTGTGCCAATCAATGGGTAGATCATGGGTATAGTAGCCCTTGGGTGGGTGGTTAGACCTCCCGGGTGGGTGGTTAGACCTCCCTGGTGGGTAGTGGGGTAGGGTGGGTTAACCCCTTAATTACTGTAGCAGTTATTAACTGCTAAGTTGATAAAGGGCTTAGGGGCCATAAGATTGTATTTTTTTCATATACTCTTGCTGGCAATGGAGGACATGGACCTGGAGTATGCTGATGAGGATGCCCTTCATGATGGCAGGGGTAAGTAGAATGTTTTGTTTAGTTAATTTATGCTGGCTGGCTGATTTTTTATTTTGAATGGGCAAATGAGCTATTGAAGTGAAACTTCTTTGCTGGACCAATTGAGTTTTGATAGGAAAAATCCCTTGTGTTGTAACAAAATTCCATGACAGAAGTGATGTCACTGCTGCCATCAGTGACATCGGGGGAGGGAGAAGAAAGACACAGACTGACACTGACACACACACTGACTGACACACTGACTGACACACACAACACACTGACTGACACACACACTTACACTGACTGACAAACACACACACATTTACTGACACACACACACACACACACACATACACACACACTGACTGTGTACAAATGAAAAGAAGGCAAACACAGAACTCTTTAAGTAAGTTTGAAAGGTAAATGTATAAGGCCACGAGCCCCTATTCTTACTTACAAGTAAGGTAATTGAATTGCAGCATCAGAGGGATAAACAGGTAAGTATGCACCACAGTAAGGACACTGTTTCATCAATTCATAAATCCGTGACACACAACACGTGGATACCATTCTCATAGGGGTCACGTTATGAGTCGTCCTTTCTGATTAGTCACTCATCAGGGTTACGGGTCTAGGATCTGCGTCTCCGGTACACTACTGTTGCCTGCATTAGCAGGAGTCACCACGCCGTTATCCTCTAATTCCTTCTGGGTTGTTGCTCCAAACACTGACGACTTGTAACTGATGTCTACAACATAATCTCTGTCTGTATGCAAGCAAGAAACTGCTTACAGTACCTGAAAACCTCTGAGTTAAAAATGTACGCCACCTAGCAGACCCTACTAGTTTTCCTTATTCATAAAGTTTCATCAGGGGATAGTGGCTGTATCTCCTCTTCGTTCTTATATAACCCCCAGCACTGATCAGGCTTAATTTACCATTAAGTAGCATGTTAAGGTGTCATAGTTATAATGTAGTATATAGAGCATATATAGAGCATATCCAATTAGCACTGTCAGGGCTGGTTGATACAAGAATAGCTCAGATTATTCACAATATTACATCCTAACTTGATATAAAATCTACCAAATATTACATTTTATTTAAACAATAATAAAGTTTTAAAATACCAAAAAAGTAACCATGTAAATTTAAAGGAAATGGACAATATCTACATGTTCATTCAAACAATTGGGAACTCTTGTATGCGAGTTGTAAATCCATTGTTGTTCTTTCTGCATTAGTTTTTTATTCCGATTTCCTCCTCTGAATTGTGGGGGTAGTTGTTCTAACCCAATGAATTTAAAATGTCTTAAATCACTATCATGATTTAATAAAAAGTGTTTGGAAGATTATGTTGTTTCTTATTTTGTTGAAGATGTTTTTTTTAGCATTCTTTATATTGTTAACATGTTCTTTAATTCTCACATGCAGCTCTCTCTTGTTTTGCCTACATAATCAAGGCCATAAGCACATGGAATTTTGTAAACTATATATTTAGACTTACAATTTATAAAAGAGTCAATTTTTTTCATCTTTCCTGATGGCAATGTAAATTCTTTTGTGAATCCATGAATTTACATATAACACAGTTGTTACACTTATAATTCCCCAGTGGTTTAGAAGCCGACAAACTTATACCACGGTTATGATTTTGGAATATCTCTAAGTAAACTTGGGCTTAACATTTTCTTGAGGGACAAAGATTTAATGAAGCATATTTTTGGTTTACTTTCTAACGTACTACCCAATATCGGATCTTCTCTGATGATGTTCCAATGCTTTGTTAAAGCTTTCTATATTTTATAGTGCATTGGAATATATTTGGTAATATGTGGTAATAAACAATGGATTATTTGGTAATAAACAATGGATTATTATCATTTTGATTGTTTTTATTTTTACGATCTTTTTTACTGTTAGTTTTTCTTTTTAGTAAAATATCTCTATCTATCTTATGAGTTCTTTCCAAGGTCGTCTCCCCCACCTTGTGGTCATAAATCCTTTGTAAGAACGTATCCCTGAGATCCTCCGCCTGTATGACAAAACTATGATTCTGAGAATTGTTCATTTTCAATCTTAAGAATTGTTACTCCTGGGACGTACAAGCGTCTACCTCCTTAAAATAAGTGTAGATGTGTAAGTGCCCTTCTTCGTGAAAAATTTGTAGATCGAAAAAATTAACTGATTGGTTACTGACAGTGTGAGTGAATTGAATATTAAGATCATTAGTGTTTAACCAAATAAGAAATTCCTCCAGTGAAAATTAAAATAACATCATCTATATAGCGGCACCATGATTTGTATTTATGTACCGCTATATTGTTGTTCCAGATGTTATGGTCCCAATGTGCCATAAATAAATTAGCCAAACTTGGTGCAAAAGTGGTTCCCATAGCACACACACACACACATACACACACACACACACACACACACACACACACACACACACACACACACACACACACACACACACACACACACACACACACACACACACACACACACACACTGACTGACACACATACGCAAACACTGACTGACACACACACACTTACTGACACAAACAGACTGATTGACACACACAATGACTGACACACACACACAAACTGACTGACACACACACACACACACACACACACACACACACACACACACACACACACACACACACACACACTGACTGACACACACACACACACACACACACACACACACACACTGACTGACACACATACGCAAACACTGACTGACACACACACACTTACTGACACAAACAGACTGATTGACACACACACACACAATGACTGACACACACACACATAAACTGACTGACACACACACACTTACTGACACAAACAGACTGATTGACACACACAATGACTGACACACACACACACACAAACTGACTGACACACACACACACACACACACACACACACACACACACACACACACACACACACACACACACACACTGACTGACACACACACACACACACACACACTGACTGACACACATACGCAAACACTGACTGACACACACACACTTACTGACACAAACAGACTGATTGACACACACACACACAATGACTGACACACACACACATAAACTGACTGACACACACACACACATTGACTGAAACTCTCACACACACTGACACACACACACACACACACACACACACACACACACACACACACACACACACACACACACACACAAACACACTGACTCACACACACACACACTGACTGACTGACACATACACACACACACAGAGACTGACACACTCTGACTGACACACACACACTGACTGACACACAAACTGACAAACTGACAAACTGACAAACACACATACACACACACACACACACACTGAATGACACACACACACACACACTGACTGAAACACACACACACACTGACTGACACACAAACACACACTGACTGAAACACACACACACACACACACACATACACAGACCTACTGACACACACTGACTGACACACTTTCAAACACAAGTAATTCACTGTTATTATAAATATAGAAGTGCAAATAGCTAAAATATGCATTCTAAGTCAAACTTATTTGCGTTTTGGCACTGACATAGTGTTTTGATTTTTAATTATAAACATTACAATCACATATGCAATTTCTGTACAGAACAGTGACAAAAGACATAGACGTTTCATTTCAAATACGCATGCTCGGCACACATAAACTTTTTTTTATCCATATGTGGATAATAGTTATGTTTCCCATTACTGTACTGTATGTGTTGGGAGGGGAGGGGTGGGGGAGTTGTTGAGGTTAGAGGAGGTGGGTAATAGGGTTCTTGTGTGTATTTTTGTTTATTGTGGGTACAGAGATTTGGTGAAGGGGATAGAAGCCCCAAGGATGGATGTTTAGGCCTACCAGGTGGTAGTGGGAGGGGTAAACCCCTCCATTACCTTAGCGATATTAACCGCTAAAGTTATGAAGGGGTTAACTCAACCCACAAACACCCCTGCAAGGCCGAAACACCCACCAAGGGCAAAATACCACCTTCACCCACCCCCACTACCTACAATAAAATGAGCACTGGTGGTTATCCCCTTCATTGCCGCTAAGTTAATGAAGCTGTTTTAATAAAATGTTTAATACTAATGTACGTGCGCATGGGGTCTCCGGAGCAGAACCGCATTGATTTGAGGTCCGGGGACCCCTTGTTTCCCGAGATACCGGCCCCATTATTGGGTACCGGTATCTCCTATACATTTAAATATCTCGCGTCATGTGACGTGGGAATAAAATCTATAGGAGATACCGGCACCCCATAACGGGGCTTGTATCTTGGGAACAGGTTGTCCCCGGACCTCAAATCAATATGGTTCTGATCCGAAGACCCCCTGCTCATCTACACAGGTATTAAAAATTATATTAAAATAGTGTGATAGCTGGAGAGATATGCTCAGGGAGAGGCGGCTCTCTCTGTGCAGCTCTCTCTGCAGCTGGAACAAATCGCCGGGTGAGCCCTTTTGAGAGAGGTGATAATCACGTGTCTACTTCTACTCGCCCGTTTTGGGAATTTTGCTATCATAGGTAATCGAGGCTTTCTGAATAATGTGATAGCAACGCTAAAAAAAACTGGCAGTGTAAACGGCCCAGCGATTATTTTTATGAGGGCTATACTGTAGAATAGGCCCCTAAAGCTCTATCAAGCATTTTTAACCTTGAGCAAAGTTATAAAAGAAAATGATTAATTGAACCATAAATTATTTAATTTGCAAAAAAAAATATTTTTGAAAGTGATATACTGTATTTATTCATAACAGTGCTGTGTGCATGAAATGCATTTTAATGTCCAGTATTTTTAATATAGTCATTAACTTTGTTTTTGCTTTGGTTTAGTTAAGAAGCAAATATATTCCTAATCCTCTACACTCTACATGTGATTTGAAGATGTGAAACAAAAAATGACTCAAATATATATATATATATATATATATATATATATATATATATATATATATATATATATATATATATATTTAAGAAACTGGTGTTAACCTTTTTGTCAAGACAACGTTATGAGCAACACTCATAGAAGTCATAAAAGGTTAATAACTCATTTAAACATTCATTACATGTCCCTATCAAAGTCATCTGAAATTCAAAAAGACATCTAAGTTTATCTTTAGGGAAACATTCTTAGAATTTAAGTGTGATCTTTTATTAACAAAATGGCAAGTGCAAAGTTATGTGTCAAAACACTGACTGATGGTGCGTTTGCCAGTGTAAGCGACTTAATGATTTTTAAAGGTTTATTCCCTCTCATGCAATTAATGTATCAGTTGTCAGTCAGTATTGTTCAATTTACTATTTAGGACTACCAAATAAGGCACCATAGGCTGATAAAGTGACGTTTTTTAGATCATTCTGAGAATTCCAATGATGTGGCTGCTTTTTACTTTATATTATCAAAACTTTTTGTACAACTGATTTACTTTTTCATCGCTGAGAGGAACAGATTTATTTCTGTATGGTGTTTTTGTTAGTTTTGTTTATTTTTATGCAGAAAACATTTACATTTGAGTATGTGAACTTTGCATTGTTTATTTAACATTCTGTGGTTTTAGTAATTTAATTAGCAAAATTGTTTCATACGCACACAAACTGTTTAATAATTTACTAACATTTTTTTTAGGGCAAATAGATCAAATCAAATGAACGTGTGGAAAAAGCAAAGGCCCTGGGTCAGAATACAATGCAATCCGTTTTGTTTTTGGATTTTGCAGAAGCTCCTGGCATAGCCTAAGACACTATACTCATTTAATGAAGGAAAAAAATGAAGTGATTGTGTTCCCATCCTTGAAAATAGTAATAGAATTCTGTAGATTAGCTTTATCTGGAAACAAAGTGATTTCATTTCTTCACCCCTGAGAGCAACTTTTGTAACACTTTCATTACAATCATAAATGTTTCAGACATTGCATGTTTCTACAATGAGTAATTCTCTAAAGTGTTTGATTATTATCAAATAAATCACTATGACCCCAAAAATGATAATTCTAACAGGAGAATTATGTGCTAATATCTAAATTTATGCACTGCTCTAGTTGTAATTATAGTATATCTAAAATACAAAATTATCAATCAGACTACGAATGCATACTGATCAAAATTATTTATTTTAGTGTTTGCGTCATTGCTCTGTGTGTGGGACCTAAAGTAGAATGACTGCGCCAGCCAACACAAATAATCAAGAACTACTGTACCAGTGGTTTATAAAAGCAACATAAAAAGAAAATACTACATGCATTGCATCACATATGCCCTACTCTGAAATTGGATGTGAAGAAATAATGGAAGTCATTTCTTAAATCTATAATTGTCATAACCAAAGCTATGCATAAACATTGAACCAATAGGTTTTACTGTATACAGTATAAAGTAGGAAACACTTTCTGTTTGTGATGAAGGCATACAAAATCATTAGTACAGTAGACCTAACAGTATTATGGTTAGGTTATAATCTCTTGTCTCAGAAACCATTCATTTAACCTCCCCAAAAGCCAAAATCAGTAGGCATATCAATCATAAAAACATCAATTTTGTTGCATTTGTGGTAAATATACCCCTTAATTTAATTATTGCATATACAATACAATCAGCAATTATCCCATAAATACTGTATACAATTAAATCTCCAAATATAAATTAATTACTACCTCCTTATGAAATTGTAGAAAAACCTAAGGCCCTGTCAGGATATAATGCTGTTCACTTTCTTTTTGGATTTTGCAGAAGTTCTTGTGGTGGCCTGAGACACTAAACAGATTTAATGAAGGGAAAAAATCAAGCAATCATATTTCCATGCTTGAAATAGTAAAAGACTTCAAACTTCAAAACATAAATAACAAAAATAAAAAAATATTAAGGAAATCCACTATTGATGTGTTAACTTTCTTCTCGATTTCCTCTTATTGATTTATCTTAGTTATTGCTTTTTGACCATGCATATTTGTATGTGGTAAATATTAAGCCAAACAACGGTGTAATTAGCCTTATTATTTACTATCCAACATTAAAAAAATACATTTATCTTACATTTTCATTAAAAAACAGCTTAAAAGTATTAAGTAATTAGGTTTAGAATTTCCCACATAAATCTTGACAACATGCAGTGGAAACCATAATTTAGACAATTAGAACAAGGGATGGGCGGAACAGTCAAAATCCGTTCCCCGGAATGTTTTGATAGAATCCGTCCTGCCCACTAAAATTTGTCTGCATGTTAGATGCTAAAAAAAATAATCTGTTGCTGAATTAGAGAGAGAGACAAACCTTTATAAATTAATAAGTGTCTCTCCTATATTTAAATAAATCCAATCAAACACTTCCACAGTTACTGGAATGGTGTCAGACCCAACAGGATTAGAACCCAGAAATACTGGATTAGTTTACACTGCTAGGCCTGTTGTTGTGAATAATAGAGGTTCCTTGGGTTTAACTTCTGAGCCTTTTTGGTCAGACATCACACCCCATTCCTAAGGTGCCATAGATCACTTTGTGTGCTCTGGAAAGCCAGCAGAATCACTCCCTGCAGTTTTATAGTTTTATTTATTTTAGAATAAAGTATTTCAAATAATTCAGGCACTCTGGCAAATAGCACAGTGAATATTGTTATCCGTGTTGTGTTATACCATAGCCATCTTTGTGCATATCCTTCATATTGGACCCAAATTAGTTCATATACCTGTAATAGCTCCCTCCCTCTTGCTTCTTTTAAAAGAAGACCACTTCCACTTCCTGTTTCAGAGTTTAATGTTCCTTGTAGGGAACACCTGAAATACATGTGAGATATGCAGTGAACCGCTCAAAAGTAGGATGTAACAGAGATACTACCCATCAGCTTGGTTAGCTCACACTGCTAGAGCTGGGGCCTAGAAAAGCATAGGTTGTGAGTTCTAGTCCTGTTTGGTCTGACACCATTTCAGGCATTACAGTATGTTGCTGATTTAGGTTTACTGGGTGGTCCAAAAACATATGTGACCTTTAGTTCACAGTCACCATCAAGGGAGCAGACCAACTAGCTAGCACACATTCCTGGTCAAGGGGATGCATAAATGCCAGGGATGCAAAGCTTGCAAATTCATCATCCCCTCCAAAACGTTCCCCAATCATGACAACAGTCAAACATTTACAGTAGACATGTTTATCAACTGCTGTACTATACGTGTCATTTACAGTATAGTACTTAATCACCTGTACTTGCATCAAAAAATACATTGCCAAGACTACATGACAGTTATGCAGATTTTTTTGGAGTATCAAAAAACACATCAATCAAAAACACGATGGGAATGAAAGCTGCCTTTCATTTATGGGCATATAACAGGGGAGTTATCCCTGTTCAGGTAATGTGCCTCTAATCCAGCAGTGTGGTGATTAACTGCTGGTAGTCAAATAACCAACACCACCTGCCTGATTAGGTTGCTTAGAAAAGTCTGCACTTGAAACAGAAAGGGAGATTGTCCCTGACTCTCACAACTTGTGAGACTGACATGGGGAGAGGCGTCTTGAGTCTACCAGAAGAGGCTGCTTGCAAGACACAGGGGAAACTTCTAAACCTAAATGCTGACAAACCCTGAGGAAAGGTAGCAACCCAGGAACAGAGAAGATTTTCCCTCTAACAACAAGGAACAGATAAGACTTTAATTTATAAGACTTTTTATATCTGCTTATTTCATGATATATGTTTGGGGCTGTGAGATATGCTTATCTAAAGGGAGTTGTGGACTATCTAGGTTTCACTAGAAATACTCCCAAGTGAATTGAAGCTTTGTTTACCCCTTGTTTGGATGGTTTCCTGATGTTAAGGAAACAGAAGCAATAAAAGCCTTATTTAATTTCACCATAACCAGTCTCCCTTGCATACTTCTGTGAGCGTCCACCTACATATGGTGTCAGAAGTGGGATGAGAGGTGGTCTTTGAAGTTAAAGGGACCCGGAGATAGATTTCATGTGAAAAATGTTTTGTGCTTTTTGCCTACAAACAGCCTAAACAAAAATATCTCATGCAGGAGAGACCAGAGTTAGAGACACACCCAGGCAGGAAATCTACACTGCACTGAAACTTACAAAACCACAGATGGACTCTGTTCCCCAATCCCAAGAGGAGAGAGAGAGAGACTGCTGAAGCAGGTAAACCTTATTTGCCTATCACAATAAAGTGTAATATGGTCATTGAAATAGTGGGTTTGTCTTCCAGCCATAGTCAAGGTTCAAGAAGTGAGTTAACCCTTAAAAGGGATAGGCGTTTGTTGTTTTCAAATATTTCGCTGAAGCAGTGAATACAGATGGTGACCCACGAGCGGTACTGATTCTGCAAGTAAAGGCTGCCACACTGCATAGGACTACCAGTTGTGCATGGTGTATATGCAGAAAAGTGTGCAAATTGATGCAGGGGAATTTTCAGTAAACAAGTGCAGAGGGTAAAATTGCCTACTAGAAAAAAGGAATTGCTGAACTGTGTAAAAGGTATCCCAAAGTGTGAAGAGTGAATGTCATAATACCCAAAGTTGAGACTGAACTCAAGCAGAAAACCATATTATTTGGCTGACGCAGAGAGATTGTTCCTAGCAAGTAAATGGTGTAAAGCAAACAGAAGTTTTTACCTAGCAACTGCACATCCAGCATACCTAATGAGAGGTTAAACCTAGCAAGTAAATGGTGTAAAGCAAATAGACGTTTTTACCTAGCAACTGCACATCCCTTATACCTAATGAGAGAAAATGCGTGCACAGTACTGCTGATATTGTAAAACTTACCAAAGAAAGAAAAAGTCTACAGAGATGCCTGTGAGAGCTACGACCTCTACAAGCAAAATATGCCCACCTACAGTGGCAACAGCTGCAATAGTGCCTCCTGAGGTCAGGAAGAAAATTACACCATAACAAAAAGGCGAAAAAAGAAAAAGAAAAGCGGTTCTTCACTTACCGTGGAAGGAACAGACACGTCCTCAGATCCTGTGGAGAAAAAGGGGGACCGAGATGCCCTGCAGCCTAGAGAAAATGGAGAATTCATCCTGTGGATAACCGAATATCCAGAGGGCCCAAGGCAGAAGTCGTGTACCCCAAAGAAGTGTCTGTCCGGTGCCAACAGTGAGGAACCCTCAACCAGTCATCCCAGGGAAGCGGAGCTGGAACCAGTGAGTGACGATCCCTTGAGCAGCCCTGAAGACGCCCTGAAAATTGCCAGGCGTCACTGTGATCTACTTCGGGAACAATTGAAACTTGAGAGAGAAGATAATGCTGAGTTACAGAAGACGGTGCTCGCAATGTACTCTGAATCTGGAACAGAATTGGACGATCTCAAGACTGAGCTAGATACTGCAAACGCTACTATTTCTGCCATGGATGAAGCAAAGCCAATCTGATAAAATAATGACTAAGCTGAAGCGGAAGTATGAGGAGGCACTAAAGCAGATGACAGTCTTTCAGCAAGAGGTTCACACTCTTCTCATAGAGCTGAACGCCTCACAACAGGAGGTCAACAATGTCCGGACAGAGGTGGACGTATCTCAGAAAGAGGTTCAGACACTCCGCAGAGCACTGGATGCCTCACATCATGAGACCAACAGCTGCTGCACAGACCTGGAAGTCTCCAGAAAGGAACTACACAGTCTAACTGAGGAGCTGGACGAAAGAAACGATTGTCAGTCTTACTACAGATCTCAAAGTCTCTCAGAAGGAGCTTCAGACCCTGAACCTAGAGAAGGAAGTCTCACGCCAGGAGACTGTCATTCTTAAAGCAGATGTGCATAAATGGAAGAGGACAGCAAGGAGGCCCTGAATAGTACAGAGACTGAAAAAGGAGAAAATGTAATATTAAAAAGGGAATACTTAAAACTGGAAGAAGAAAATTTTCATTTGACAGACGAAGTCAAGGAAAAGAATGAAAAGCTGCACGAGCTTAAGGAAATAAATAGACTGTTGGAAGGTGAGAAGCTTGAAGCAGAGCACCGACTGCAGAACCAACTGCAAGGTCTGTGTACGCACCTCCAGATGTCCGAGGAGAAGCAGCGAACTCTGCAGGAAGACAATCTGCAGGCTGTTAAAGAAATACAAGTACTGCAGGAACGTCTGATTACCCAGTAGGTCCCTGCAAAGCAGCATGAGAAACTGAAGGCTACCCTGAGCATCATCAAAGCATCGCTAAAGGCCAAGCTTAGAACCCAGGTGACTCGGCACAAAAGGGAGCACAAGAAGGTCCAGAAACTGAACAAAGTAACTGTGGCCCAAGCAAAGAAGTTCATAGTGCTTCACAATGCAGTGAAAATGTGGAATCAAGCTCAGAAAAAACAAAGTGTACAGATAAATTCCCTGAGAAGAGACTTGCAAGACTCGCTCAAAAAACAGGGATCTCTCGCGGATGAGATTACAGTTCTACAAGGACAAGTATTGACCCTGACTAAGCGTCAGTATCCCGCAGCCACAAAAACCCATGAAGACAAGGGTACAGTGAGAGCTGGGAATACCGCTCGTCTGAAAGACAAGGCTGCAAAATTTGAGCCACCTAAACAAGCACTAGCAAAACCTTCAGCCACCCAACAGGCAATAAAAGAAGGTACACGTGCTGAATCAAAACCAGAAGAATCCTCAGCTGATGAAGCTGAAAAGATGGGACATTCTCTGGAAGTGGGTGTGGAATTGCAACTTAATCCCAAAGAGGCTGAACTAGCAACCACATTGAGTGGGAAAAGGGCAGAGAGACAGCTTCAAGAGCGGAAAACTCAAAGGGCTGTTTTTAAACGCTCTGCAACTGCTGCCATACAGTCTGCCTACAATAAGACGAGCACCCAATGCGAGGGAAATCTCACGACCGCGCACAAAGCAAAAAGACTATACTTAGAAAAAGTCCTCTTCGAGCGACTGAGGAGTGCTGATCTCAAGCACCTTCGGGAGGAGACACGAATAAACTGGAGAAAGGGCTCCAATCCCAGTTGGACTGAGTGTTCTCTTCCTCCATCCACTCTCATTCAAGTCACAGAGATATCTAGAATGAGAGTGGAAGGATGGGCTTTGGCCGTGGCAAGCCCGAGCTTCCCACAAACAAGGGAGGTATGTAACAGGGGAGTTATCCCTGTTCAGGTAATGTGCCTCTAATCCAGCAGTGTGGTGGTTAACTGCTGTTAGTCAGTTAACCAATACCACCTGCCTGATTAGGTTGCTTAGAAAAGCCTGCCCTTGAAACAGAAAGGGAGATTGTCCCTGACTCTCACAACTTGTGAGATTGACATGGGGACAGGCATCTTGAGTCTACCAGTGAATTGAAGCTTTGTTTACCCCTTGTTTGGATGGTTTCCTGATGTTAAGGAAACAGGCGCAATAAAAGCCTTATTTAATTTCACCATAACCAGTCTCCCTTGCATACCTCTGTGAACGTCCACCTACAGGGCATATATAATCTTAAATATCGAGCAAGAGGGGATGACATTGATAAAAAAACTAATCATCATAGAGATGAAGGGAATTTATATGCTCTTAGACCCACAGCCCTAAGGATTTCACTTTTTCACCCTTCATTGACTAAAATCAATCCGCTGACTATGCACAAGTAGTTTGTGTGTAGCCCTCTCTCTCATATTCATTTATCCATTTTTATAGAAAGACAATTTTTTGACAATATATTTATGTTTAACTGACCATGGCCAGTAACCAACCTGCTAGAGCTATTTGATTTTACAGAGCTAATTAGATTATTAAACAATACTATCTTTATGACTCTTATACCAGTATGATGTATCACATTTATGTATCTATACTTGATTTCAGTCACATGATCCATCTAAATAACTTTGTACCTTCTCCTCTCTGCTGTCTAGCAGACATCTCTGTTTGTCTGCCCAGTGGTCACTGAAATCAGTTGTTTATTTATTATCATGGCAACTGTCGTTCCTTCTCTTCCATGATCCTCCATTGTGTTTAGATGTTCACTTAATTATTCCCAGTCTGCACCCGTCTTAAATCACTAGGATTATCCATTTACCTCCTGGTCTAATTGGTGCAGCAATCCCTAAATTAGTTTCACAGATGTTTGAGGGAACATACTGTGTAAACAACTGGAGAAACTTATTAATTGAAACGTCTCTTTCTCCCTTTTTGAGACTGATCAATAGACCAAAGACATTTATGGATCCGAATCCACAAAACAGTTTCAACCCTTCTCTAATTGAAACTATGTACTGTAGACGTCTAATATTCATTAGCCCAAATTCACAAAACAGTCAGTGGGGCATAAAGTGAACTATTAACATGTTTTATTGAATCTGAGCAATTATTTGCAAAAGTTAGTTACTACATTAATCATGCAGTTATAAAAGTTAAATATTTACAAGAATGCCCCAAAAACCATTAGTTTACATGAAGAAACAAGCAAGATTAGGATAAACAAGGGAGAAAAGCAGGAAGATACCACCGTAACATTTAACTAATTCTTCAGGACTTACATTATGAAGTAAAGAGAATACTTCAATCATCTGCGATTTGCAGCTATTCGTTATTTTTGACACAAGTCCAGAAGACCTCTAGCAACAAATCAGAAAAATAAGAAGGTAGTCCTACATACTGAATAATTGATATATATATATATATATATATATATATATATATATATATACAGTGTTCGACAAACCTATACATTTGCTCGCCCCGGGCGAGTGGATTTAACCCCCGGGCGAGTAAATATTGGCCCAAGCAGCACACGTTTGGTACTAGGTGGCGAGTAGATTTTTTTGTGTGGCGAGTAGATTTTTTGGTGATTTGTCAACCACTGTGTATATATATATATATATATATATATATATATATATATATATATATATATATATATATATATATACAGTGTTCGACAATTAATGATAACTACACGCCCGTGGCGTGTGAATTTAGGCCGCTGGCGAGTGGATTAAGGCCGCTGCGGCGTCTCTATGAATTTCCCCAGCTCGCGCCAATATTTTTTTTTTTTTAAATAAATAAGTAATTCCCCTCCCTGATTGGCCTGCCGCGAGGAAGAGGCAACAACCCCCCCGCCCCACCCCGCTTGCTGCCCAGGGCTGGATGACAAGGTAGGCGCTTCCCCTCCATCATAAAATAAAGAAAAAACACAGCGCACAACGCTCATAGTGCATTAAAAATTATAATGTGATGCAAATAAAGGTGAGTATTAAGCGTACATTTATATAAGAAAAACAGGCATTGGAGGGTTAATGTTACCCATACACCACTCGGGACGACAGTGAGGAAGTCTTCAGTGTGCAAACACACCACTCCTGCCGTCACGGTCATTTGCACCCAGGCTGGGTCTTGACTGGTATCCAGTTCCTGTTGTGGACAGCAGTTCAGCAGGGCTCACAGTGCACACAGTGTCCTCAGATACCGTGTATGGGTAACATTAATCCTCCAATGCCTGTTTTTCTTATATAAATGTACGCTTAATACTCACCTTTATTTGCATCACATTATAATTTTTAATGCACTATGAGCGTTGTGCGCTGTGTTTTTTCTTTATTCTGTTTCTATTAGGGGTTATTTGAGCTATCCCCTGTGTCGCAGCTGCAGACGCTCCTTCCAATTTTACAAGGTCACATTATTTACTCTATTTTATCACTTACACTATATCACGTAATTATTGTTTGTTGTTGCGCACTAACTATTCACATTTGTTCACCGCTTCCCCTCCATCCCATGCTCCTTTGGCAGCAAACGTGGGCAGGGTAATAGGAGCAGGGAAGAAGGGAAGCAGCCTGGGCGCGAGGGGGGTGCACGTGCAAGCGTTGGCGGGGGGTGCGCGCGCACGCGTTGGAGGGGGGGCGGCACGTGGAGTTCCCGGCCACGATGCCCATCAGGGAGGTTGGTGTGGCAGTGCGGCTGTTCCCTGCTCACCACCGTTCCCTGCGCAACTAATGCCCGAATGTCTGGCTGCCTGACCTCCCCCTGACCCCCCTCCTGGCTGCAGCCTGGGCGCACGCGCGGCTTGCTATGTTTCCCATCGGGGAGGTTGGCGGCTGTGCGCCTGTCCGGCTGCGCCCCCCCCGACCCTCCCACGCCCCCCGATCCTCCCGCTGGCCCCCCCTATCCTCCCGCTGGCCCCCCCCATCCTCCTGCTGGCCCCCAGATCGACCTGCTGCCCCCCCGATCCTCCCGCTGGCCCCCCGATCCTCCCGCTGTCCCCTTGATCCTCCCGCTGGCCCCCCAATCCTCCCGCTGGCACCTGACCCCCCCGCTGGTGCCCCGATCCTCCTGCTGGCACCTTGACCCCCCTGCTGGCCCCCCGATCCTCCCGTTGGAATCTTGAACCCCCGCTGACCCCCCGATCCTCCCGCTGGCCCCTCGATCCTCCCGCTGGCCCCCCGATCCTCCCGCTGGCACCTTGACCCCCCCGCTGGCCCCCTGACCCTCCCGCTGGCCCCCCATTCTCCTGCTGGCCCCCCCATCCCCCCGCTGACCACCCCATCCCCCCGATCCTCCCGCAACTCCTGCCTGATCCC